>NC_022026.1:32600010-32627669 GCF_000317375.1 Microtus ochrogaster
GTTGGGAAAGTTTTCTTCTATAATTTTATTAAATATATTTTCTGGACCGTTGATCTGCACTTCTCTTTCTTCTACTCCTATTATTCTTAGGTTTGGTCTTTTTATTGTGTCCCATATTTCATAAATGTTTTGTGATGATAGTTTGTTGGACTTGCTGTTTTCTTTGATCAGTGCGTTTATTTTCTCTATGGTATCTTCAGAATCTGAGATTCTTTCTTCTATCTCTCTTATATTCTGCTGGTTATGCTTGTTTATTTAGTCTCTATTCGTTTACCTAGATTTTCCATTTTCAGCCGGCCCTCTGTGTTTTCTTCTGTGCCTCCATTTCAGTTTTCAAGTCCTGAACGGTTTTCATTATCTGCTTGATTGTTTTTCCTGGTTTCCTAGGGTATCATTCACTGATTTACTCAATTCTTCAAACTTTCTGTTATACTTCTCATCCGTTTCTGTAAGGGCATTTTTTACATGCTGTTTAAGGGCGTCAATCACTTCCATATAGTCAATTTTTTCTACTTCTTCTTGATTAATGTGTTCATGTCGTCCTGTTTTGAGGTCGCTGGGTTCTGGTGGTTTCATGTTGTTTTTCAGCTTATTGGATGAATTCTTGCATTGGCGCCTCCCCATCTCTTCCTCCAAATGCTCCCCTATGGATCTCTTTTACAGGATCAGGTCTCCTTGCCTACTGATATACCTTCCCAGTGATGGCTCTCCTGGTGCTCCAGTGATGTATCTTCTGGTGCCGAGATCAGATCTCAGTGCTGGTTGGGTAGCTCATAAACAAAGTGCCTACCTTGCTTGCTGCAGGCAGGCTATTGAAACTAAGGAGTTCCCACCTGCTCGGTTGCCCTGGGGATTTGGCTCCAGTGCCCTGAAGAGGGAAGGGAGGCAGAAGGAGGTAGGGTTCTGCATGTAAGCTGGGTGGGATAGGAAGAGAGAGGCAGTATGCTGGGATTATAGGCCCAGCAGGAAGCCCAGGAAGTATAGGGAGGTTGAGAAACGTCTGAGTTCTGTGTCCCGGGATCACCCCAATGATGGCTCGTAAAATAAGTTCTTTGACTCTTTGTTAGTCTCTATATTTGTCTCTAGGAGCCCAGAATGTCATCTGATACCAGAGGCACATGTCTATCATAGACCTTTAATACAACATTTAATTTTTATGGAATCATTAATTCAGAAGGGCATGAACATATGAGAAACATACCCATTCATTATAGTTTGTCTCCCATCTGTATGTAGGAAGAACACTAAATTTTGTCTCTTGATTGGACTATTTACTTTTCTTCATGAAATAAAACTTTATTTCTTCCTTCTTTCCTTCTAAACCTCTAGATAAAGTCTCATTTTAGCCTTCTTTGGCTCTTTTTGAGCAGATCATCAGAACCTGTATGTCAGATTATTTCTCATTTTGTACTAAATCTTAAAAGTAAAATGTGGAATATTACTATACATTGAAAATATAAAGAGAAAAATAAAACAGATTTATGGGTAAAGGAAGGTAGAGATGGGAAATTGACATTGTGCTTTCAAAATGACAGGCTATTTGAAGAGATATAAATAAAATCCATTTGGCTTTTTTCAATCAATATCTTAGTCAAACTATAAATAACTTAACAACAAGATTTTCTTTCAACTCTTCTAATCATTGCTTCATTTTGGTATCAGTTTCTTCATATACATATATATATACATACACACATATATAAATGTTGGATATAGATACCAACTCATATACATAAGTGTCTAAATGTCTCATGAAAAAATATTTTCCATGAAGTGGCAATTCAATTCAATAAACATATTTTAATTATTTTAATGATAATTATGGTATAATAGTTAACACTGTTGTTTCATCATATATATATCAGTCAAATATATATACAATTAAGAGGCCATATTTATTCATTTCACACAAGCTACTATATTTGTGTGGCTTAGGAGACAGTAGGAACGTGGCATATTGTCTATCTTAATATATACCTATATATTCCTTGTACAGTTAGTATACCTGAAGAATAATTGTTAAAGTAGCATAACTACCTCCTTTAACCATGTACAAAGAAAGGTAATTAGTTTGAAAAATAAAAAAAATTTAAAAACAGATGTTCAAAGACATTATGTAACTGGGAAAAGGACCTGCACAAAGTCCTAAGAAATTCTTGACTGAATGAGAATTAGGGAAATTACCTGCTTCATACACATATATCTGTCATAAAATTATGTCATCACATTTTATAATTTAGTTATAAAATTATAATATATAATTTAGTTATAATTTAGTTACCTTTTCTTAGCTCCTTTACTTTCCATGAAACATATTTTAAAATTTGGACAAATGATTTAAGAGGTTGGTTTTATTAAATGCAAACATAAATTAATGAGTTTTTCTAAATGAAAACCAATGTAATATATTATTCCCTCATTTAATTTTATCATAATACAGATTTAGTATAATATTTAATGGAAATGATTAAACACAATAGCAGAACCATCTATCATAGGCAGGCTGCCTCAGAAAACATTTAGGTTTAGTGGAGATCAAGAGATGCTATTAAAATTCTCCCCAAAAAGATAAAAAGAGGGAAAGGTCTGCCAAAAGAGTAAACTACTGTTAATAAGATCTCAACTCCATAAAGCAGTGATGGGAAGTGGGTTCTGGCAAATCCTGATTGGAAAATTAAAACTGTTCTTTTGTAAAATTAAAACCCTGAAAATTTTGACTTCTTCTCATAATTTGTGCAAAAAAATCTACTCTGTTTTTACTCAAAAAGTGTTGTATACACACATACAAACACACATACACACACAAAGCATAAAAACCTGAAAATATTTTACTTGGATAAATCAGTTCTAGTTTCCTGTTTCAATTATTTTCATATATATTTAAATCCAAATTTTAATAACCTTTGTTACAGTGGAGAAAAGACTATGAAATAGAGTAAGACATCTAAATATAGGTTACATCTTATGGCATGACACCAAGTATTCTATATTAAATTATTGATAACAAAGTAAATGGGATTAGTAAATGGGATTATAAAGATTCAGTATATGGTTTCAGAAGATATGTCAACATTGTTCAAATTAGTTCATTAGTGCCTAGGTAGCAAGTAGTGTCATGAACGAACAAGGTGAGAGCTGGATATAGAAAGAAATGCTATGTCAAGGTGAATGAATTACTGTCTGCTTTCAAAGATCTCAGAGTTATATTGAACAAGGTAAAAAATAAGACATACATGAAAATTAGATATAAGTCAATCAGAATAAACAGCCAAGAATAGCTGCAAACAATAAACATCAAAAATCTAGTGTACTGTTGCTAAAATCACCATATACCTTAGTTGCATGACAGAGAAGTCAACACCACAACATTGAAAGTAGGATGGGGCTCACTCCTCTCTGAAGATGTATACATAGCTAATGCTTTGTTGGGAGAAAGGGTGATGTGGCTACTGGTAAGGTACACATTCCCCTACAAACAATCATAATGAAATCCAATGAGTCACAAACACATACATAAGTAGAATAGTGGTTGCTAGAGAAGAAAAAGGGCATTAGAGAAAATAAAAAGGGGGACAGAGAGAATAACTGAGACTGAATATGATGAAAATATATTAAATATACACATGAAAACATCACAATGAAACCTATTATTATATACAATTAATAAGTACTAATAAATTTATTAAAAGAAAATGGTGATTTGGCATACTGACATATGTTAAAATGTATTATTGTTATTGGATAGTTATTCCTGTATAGAAAAAAAAACATAAGTCTTAGTAGTATTTGTTTTATGCACTGAACCTCAAATAGGACTTGACTAAAGGATAGTTTATGGCTATTAGTTTCATGGACATTATTTGGTATTTCTTAAACTTCTTCAGGTTGGTTCTAAATCAGCTACCTCAGACTTGGACTAAATGAAGGATGCTTGCTGTGGAACCCAGAGATCGATAGCAGTTGTCAGCCTCTACCCCTCTCTACCTTATTTTTTGAGACAGGGTCTCTCACTAAAACAGGAGTTTATCAGTTTATAAGAGTAGGTAACCAATGAGTTCCAGGGATCTTTATATCTTTGTTATCTCAAAATTAGATTATAGGGGTAAGCAAACAAGTCAACCTCCATATACACGAAACTTATGTGGATGCTAGAAATCTGAACTCAAATCCACATACTTGAATGGCAAGCAGTTTATCTATCATCCCCAAATACATAACATTATTACTGGGAAAAATTAAGATTCTGAATAATTATTACATATATAATACAGTTTCATAGGTGAAAAATTGATAAACATATCAGTGGAAAAGAATTGACAAGCCAGAATAAGACATTGATCTAACAAATTTATGATTAGAAACATTAATACATACAAGAGAGAAAAATGAAGTTTAAGCATAAAGCTTTGGGAACTCTTGCTAACTATTCATAATGATCAAGTTACCTACTTACCACATATAATAATCAAATAAATACAAAGAGGTTTAAAGATAAAATATTAGTTAAATAATAACTGTAGAATTTTTGATTCCTCTGCTTATTTTAATAAGAAATATTTAATTCATTAAAACATTTGGAATAATGACTGAAAGATACTTCTCAAAATCAAAGTAGAGTCATTATTCCATGGGGATTTTCCTCTTAGTTTGTATCCTGGCTTAAACCTTTTAAGGATCATTATATCTGAGGTTTTTTTTTTTACTTATTCTCCAATCAAATATAAGTATACTGATTCAACAATTGGCTTAATGAAGATTGTGAGAGAAACAGAAAACAAAAGAAGCAAAAACCCCTACACAAATATTTATACACATATAATTGCAAGAAATCTGTGTTAAAATTAAAGCTTAAATTTCTTACATGTGTACATATAAATGTGTATATACACATATAAATGTTTGTACAGAGAAAGAGAGAGAAGGAGAGAGAGAGAATTATCAGATAGTATTGACTTACATGACTTAGGAATCTTGGACATGTAAAGAACTACATTTAACAAGTTGGAGACCCAGATGAGCAAATACTAATACTATATGGTTTGAGTTAATGTCCAAAGACTTAAAAACCAGTAGTCTTGAGACACAAAGAAACAATATGTTTCAATGTGAATCAAAAGGTAGGAAAAAAATTGCTACCTTAACTCAAAAAGTCAGGCAGAGGACATCCACCATGTCTTAAGGGAAATAAGCATTCTTTTGTCATATTCAGACATTCAGCTGTGGGTTACTAGAGGTCCAACAAATTGGAAAGGACAGCCTGCTTTACTTAGTCTACCAACCCACCCATCCTCCCCAACACAAACAAAATGGTAACCACCTATCCAGGCATTCCATAAGTCAGTCATTTTGGTACTTAGAATTAACCATCATAAACAAAGAACATTTTGAAGAGTACAAAGGGGTATAGAACAAATGGAAAAATTCAATTTAGTACTTAAAAGAATATTGTGCATTTCAAACTATTTAAATATGATCTTTTTCCCTAGGGTTATAAACACTATAAATTTTGTCTTTATTTTCTTTTAGGATATTGCATTTAATTAAGCATTGAGGCCTAAGATCTCAATATTCTTTTTACTAAAATGCCCTCTTTTTAAAAAGAAATATTCCTCATAGTCTGGCCCTTTAGTTCGCTGTTAGAACATAAGTTTACTAAGCATAAGCAAGACCCTGGGTTCTATGCTGAGTACCAGTAAATAAATAAATAAAATAAAAAGAGAAAGTTTCAGTCCCCTAAACTGTATCCATCTTTAAATGCCTTTATCTCAATCATTGTCACTAAATGGCAAGGATAACAAGTTAAAAGTTTCAGAAAAGAGAGATGAAAAAAGAAAAAGTTGGGAACTCAGCTATAATCTTACTGTAGGACACAATTTTGTGCAAATCATATTCATATATTCTCCTCGAGATGTAATTTTCTGCCAGAGAACTTACTCTGTACACTTCCAAAATGTTTTCTATGGTTTGCTCTACAAATACCTAGTAGGCCATTTAAAAGTGGACAATCCTAATATTTTTAAAAGAGGACAAATTTAAATAGCAAGTAAAAAAATGAAAGTCTGTGTTTCAATTACACATGAACAAAAATATTATAAACAAAATAAACAACATATCAGTAACTTGAATTTCATTTCATTGAATTTCTCCTTCAATTAAATGAATAATTACTTAGACAAAACAAATTACCAAAATTGACTGATGAAAAGTAGAAAGTGTGAATGAATCAATAACTATTAAATAAATTATAATGGTAATTAAAATCTTCACTAAAATAGGACAATAGCTCCTGGTGGTTTTCACATGTAATGTTTATCAAAATGAAAGGAACTAGAATTCCTAATTATAGTGAAATAATGAGAGAAAAAAGAGAGAAACAACACCATGCAACCAAATGATAGAGTAGTAAAATAATAGAAACATTAATACTCCACTGATAAAAATTGCAATAATTTCACACATATTATTTAGAAATAAAACTGTCAAAAATATCATACTTGAAGATGGAACACATAATCCTAGTACAATTGATTTAGCCTGGTTAACCAGTCTTAAGTATAGAACTGTACAAATTCTCATACAACATGTAAGAATGACTCTCTAATCTTGTTTTCTTTAGAGAGCAATGGTACATAAAAACAAAAATTTGAAAGTTTATTACTGACAGACTGCAACTGCACAGAGCAGAACAAGAGGTGAGTGACCACCTCTACAGTCGGACAGCCCAGTCTCTAGGCCCTAGGCCACAGGGCAAAACTGTGAGCCCCCTCCCCCACCTACCTCAGCTTCACTAGCCAGCTAGCAGTCAAGCCACTTGCAGGCAGGCTACTCCAACAGCCCCCATTGATTGGACCCTGTAACCTACAAGTCCCTCTCCATCTCCAAAACCACCTATCACCTGTGACCTCAGTGGCTCTTTGAGGCACAGACTGCAACTGCAAATATCAGATCAAGAGGTGAATTACCAGCTCCATAGCTAGATAGCTATAGATATCTCCATAGCTAGATATTCTCTGCCCTATGCAACAAGGCAAAACCCAGGGCCCTCCCGCACCTGCCTCAGCTTCACTAGCAGACCAATAGGCAAGCCACCTTCAGGCAGATGCTTCAATAACTCCCCATACATCAGACTCTGTAAACTACAAGTTCCACTTCACCTTCAAACCTACCCTTGCCTGGGGACCTCAGCAGCTCTCTGAGACACAGACAGCAACTTGAAGGATTGGACCAAGAGGCAAAGTCACTTCCTGCTCAAATTAGAGAAGGAAATGGGTAGGTACCAGTGCAGGAATACACTGAACAACCTAAAAAGCAACGTGGCAACAGCAGAATTCAATGGTCATATAACAAGAAGAACTAAACATTCTGACCCAGATGAAGTGGAAAAAAAACAACCTCAAATAAAATTTTAAGAAGATGATAGAAACTCTTAAAGAGGAAATGAAAAAAATCCATTAAATAAATGGAGGAAAGGGCAAACAAAAATTTGAAGAAATCAACAAATCTCTTAAAGCCAAGAAAACCAAGAAAAAACAATCAAAAGATAAAGCAAACAGTTCAAACAATTAAAAACTTGAAAACTAAAATAGAGGAAATAAAGAAAACATAAATTGAGAAAATTTTGGAAATGGAAAATCTGAACAGGAGCTACAAATGGAAGCATAACCAAAAGAATACAAGAGAAGGAAGAGAGAATCTTAGGCCTTGAAGATACGATAGAGGAAATAGATTCATCCGTCAAATAAAATGTTAAATCCAACAAATTCTTAACACAAAACATCAATGAAATCCTGGGACACCATGAAAAGACAAAGCCTAAGAAAAGTAGGGATAGAAAGAACCCTAGCTCAAAAGCACAGAAAATATACTGTTGCCTTCCCTGACTTGCCTCAGTATCTCTAAACAGCTAGCAAGAGAGTTTCCTGCAGGTAGACTGCTTCTTTACCTCCATGCCAACCATCAGACCTTGTAAGCTACACCCCAGCCTCAAACTCGCCTATCTCACCCCCCCTCACCGCAACCCCAGCAGAACTCTGAAACACAGTCTGCTACTACACAGAGAGGACCAAGTGGTGAGTAAACAGTTACCGGTGTGGGTGTGATACTCAACTCTCTATGTCCTCCATACTGGGTCAAAACCCCAGGCACCTCCTCCACCTTCCTCAGCTTCTTTAGCTACCGAGCAGGAGAGTTTCCTGCTGTCAGGCTGCTCCAATACCCCCATAATATCCATTGAATCCTGCAAGCTACAAATCCCACCCTGTCCCCAAACTTGCCTTTCCCCTCCAACCTCAGTGGAACTCTGAAACACAGTCTGCTGCTACACAGAGAAGACTAAGAGGTATGCTGCTCCAAAACTCTTGAGACACAGAGAGTGACAGTACAGAGCAGACCAAGAACAGTTCCCAAGACACAGACAGCCACTGCAAAGATTGGAACAAGATGCAAAGACACTGTCTGCATCATTTGAAGGAAGAGATGGGTAGATGCCAACGCAAAAAATCATCCAACATCCTAAAAAGCAACATGGTAACACAAGAAACCATTGGTCATACAACAAGAAGATTTGATCATACAAACCCAGAAGAAGCAGAAGAAAACCATTTTAAACAACTTTATGAACATGATGGAGACCTTTAAAGAGGAAATGAAAACTCCCTTAAAGAAATGGAAGACAAAAATAGAAGAAATTAATAAATCTCTCAAAGAAACACAAGAAAGCCAAGAAAAAAAAACAATCAAACAGGTGAAGAAAACAGTTCAAGACTTGATTTCTGAAATAGAGGCAATAAAAACACAAACCTAGGAAATTTTGGATATGGAGAATCTGGGTAAATTAATGGGAACTATAGGGTCAACCAGAACCAACAGAATACAAGAGATAAAAGAGAGAATCTCAGAGATTGAAGATACTATAGAGAAAATATATTCATTAGTCAAAGAAAACTATATCCTAAAAAATCTTAACTCAAAACATGCAGAAAATATGACACAGCATGAAAAGGCCAAACCTAAAAATAATAGTGATAGAAGAAGGATAAGAACTCCAGCTCAAAGGCACAGAAAATATATTCAACAAAATGATAGAAGAAAACTTTCCCAACATAAAGAAGGATATCCCTACGAAAGTACAAGAATCTTACAGAACACCAAGTAGACTGGATCAAAAAAGTCTCCACACAATATGATAATCATAATGTAAAACATAAGGAATAAAAAAGAATATTAGGAGCTACAAAGCAAAATGGTCAAGTAACATATAAAGATAGACATATCAGAATTATATCTGAATTCTCAGTGGAAACCATGAATGCCAGAAGGTCCTGAGCAAATATACTGTAGACACTAAGAGACCACAAATACAAGCCCAGACTACTATACCCAGCAATGCTTCCAACCACCGTTGATGAAGAAAACAAGATATTGCATGACAAAATCAGATTTAAACAATACCTGTCCACAAATCCAGTCCTACATAAAATACTAGAAGAAATACCCCAACCAAAGAAGGCTAACTGCACCCACAAAAACATGGGCAACAGATAACCTCACACAAACAAAACCCAAAGAAGGAAAACATACACACTACCACCAAAACTAACAGGAATTAACATTCAGTGGTCATTAATATCTCTTAATACCAATAATCTCAATTCACCTATAAAAAGACACAGGCAAAGAGAATGAACATGAAAACAGGATCCAGCTGGGCGGTGGTGGCGCACGCCTTTAATCCCAGCACTTGGGAGGCAGAGGCAGGCGGATCTCTGTGAGTTTGAGACCAGCCTGGTCTACAAGAGCTAGTTCCAGGACAGGCTCCAAAACCACAGAGAAACCCTGTCTCGAAAAAAAAAAAAAAAAAAAAAAAAAAAAAAAAGAAAGAAAGAAAACAGGATCCAGCCTTTTGTTGTGTACAAGAAACACACTTCAACCTCAAAGACAGACATTAACTCAGAGTAAATGGTTTTCCAATCAAACGGACCTAAGAAACAAGCAGGTGTAGCTATCCTAATATTTAACAAAAATAAACTTCATGCTAAAAATCAATCAAAAGAGATTGAGAAGGATACATCATATTTTTAACAGGAACAATACATCAAGTTGAAGTCTCAGTCCTGAACATCAATGTCGCAAATACAAAAGCATCCACATATGTAAAAGAAAAATTGCTAAAGTTTAAATGGCACATCAAACCCCACACTCTAATAGTAGTATGATGTGGGATTCCCCTGTATGCTGTGATTACCAATGATTAATAAAGAAACTGCTTTGGGCCTATAGCATGGCAGAACAGAGGTAGGTGGAGAAAACTAAACTGAATGCTGGGGGAAAAGGTAGAGTCAGGAGAAGCCATGTAGCTCCCCCAGAGACAGATGACAAAAAGAACACTGCCAATAAGCCACAGCAATGTAGCAATATACAGATTAATATAAATGGGTTAAATTAAAATGTAAGAGCTAGCCAATAAGAAACTAGAGCTAACAGGCCAAGCAGCAATTTAATTAATACAGTTTCTGTGTGGTTATTTTGAGTCTGGGCAGCCAGGAATAAACAAGTGGCCTCCTACAAAAGTAGGAGACTTCAATACCCCACTCTACTATGGACAGGTCAACAACACAGAAAACTAATAGAGAAATAAGAGATATCAAGACTCAAATGGAATTAACAGACACCTACAGAACATTCCACACAAACACAAAATATACCTTCTTCTCAGCACCTCATGGAACCTTCTCTAAACTTGACCATATACTTGGTAACAAAGCAAACCTCAATATATACAAAAAAATTGGAATAACCTATGTATCTTATTAGATAACCATGGTTTAAAATTAGAATTCAACAGCAAGACTAATTTCAGAAAGCCCACAAACACATGGAAATTAAATAGCATACAATTGAACCACCTCTGGATCAAGGAAGAAATAAGAAAGAAATTAAAGACTTTCAAGAGCTCATTGAAAATGAAGGCACAATATACCCAAACCTATAGGACACTATATAAGCAGAGCTAAGAGGAAAGTTTATAGCACAATGTGCCTATATAAAGAAAAGTGGAGAATGCTCACACTAGGGACTTAACAGCACATCTGAAAGCTAATAACAAAAAGAAGCAGAATCACCCAGGAGGAGGAAATAATCAAATTGAGGACTGAAACTGGTAACATAACATAAAAACAGACACCAAGGAAATCCAGAGATTCATTAGGTCATACTATGAAAACCTGTACACCACAAAGTTCAAAAATGTAAAAGAAATGCACAATTTTCTAGATAGGTACCACAAACCAAAATTATATAAAGACAGGGTGGAGAACTTAAATAGACCTATAACCTTCAAGGGAACAGAAGCTCTCATCCACCCCCCCCCAAAAAAAAAAACCCAGGGCCAGAAGGTTTCAGTGCAGAATTCTACCAGAACTTCAAAGAAAAGCTAATATTTATACTCCACAAAGTGTTCCACGTAATAGAAACATAAGAAAAATTGACAAACTCTTTTTATGAGGCTACAGTTACCCTGATACCAAAACCACTCAAACACTCAAGCAAGAAAGAAAATTACAGACCAATCTCACTCATAAACATAGATACAAAAATACTCAATAAAATCCTGGCAAACCAAATCAAAGAACACATCAAAAAATCATCCACCATGATCAAGCCAATTTTGTCCTAGAGATGCAGGAATGGTTTAACATACCAAAATCTATCAATGTAATCCACCATATAAATAAACTGATAAAAACAAATATGATCATCTCATTAGATGCTGAAAAAACATTCAACAAAACCCAACACCTCTTTATGATAAAGGTCTTGGAGAGATCAGGGATACAAGGAATATATCTAAACATGATAAAAGCAATATATAACAAACAAGACAGTCAATATCAAATTGAACAGAGAGAAACTCAAAGTGATTCCACTAAAATCAGGACAAGACTGTCCACTTTCTTCATATCTATTCAACATAGTTCTTGAAGTTATGGTTAAATCAATAAGACAACAAAAGGATATCAAGGGAATTCAAATTGGAAAGAAAGAAGTCAAACTTTCATTATTTGCAGATGATATGGTAATATACATAAGTGACCCCAAAAACTCTACTAGGGAATTTCCACAGCTAATAAGTGCCTTCAGTTATGTGGCAAGATACATGATCAACTAAAAAAAATAAGTAGCTTACCTGTATAAAAATGATAAAGAAGCTGAGAAAGAAATCAGAAAACATCACTCTTCACAATAACCACAAATAACATAAAATATCTATGGGTAACATTAACCAAAGAAGTGAACGATCTATTTGACAAGAACTTTAAGTCTTTGAAGAAAAAAAATGAAAAAGAGACCAGAAAAATGGAGAGATCTCCAACGCTCTTGGTTAGGTAGGGTCAGCATAATAAAAATGGCAATCCTACCAAAAGCAATCTATAGAGTCAATGATATACCCATAAAAAAAAAAACAACACAATTCTTGATAGACCTCAAAAGAACAATAATCAACTTCATATGGGAAAACAAACCAAAAAAAAAAAAAAAACAGAATAGCCAAAACAATTCCATACAAGCAAGAAAGGAACTTCTGGAGGCATCACCATCCCTGATATCAAACTCTATTAGAGAGGCACAATAATGAAAACAACTTAGTATTGGCATAAAAACAGAGAGGTTGATCAGTGGAATTGAACTGAAGACCCAGACATTAATCCACACACCTAGGAACGACATATTTTTGACAAAGAAGCTAAAAATATACAATGGAAAAAATAATGCTTCTTCAATAAATGGTGCTGGCATAGCTGGTGTCAACATGTTGAAGAATGAAAAGAGATCCATTATCTATCCCCATCCACAAAGCTCAAGCCCAAATGGAATAAAAATTCAATATAAATCTGGCCACACTGAGCCTAATACAAAGTAGGAAGTAGCCTTCAATTCATGGGCACAGGAGAACACTCCATAAATATAACACCAGTAGCACAGACACTCAGAGCAACAATAAATAAATGAAACCTCCCGAAAGTGAGACGTTTCTGTAAAGCAAAGGACAGAGTCAATAAGACAAAAAGTAAGCCCACTGAAGGGGAAAAGATGTTCACCAATCAACCCCACATCAAAAAGAATATTGTTATCGAAAATATGTAAAGAACTCAAGAAATTAGACATTTAAATTCCAAATGACGAAACTAAAAAATGGGGTACAGAAGTAAACAGAGAATTCTCAACAAAAGAATCTCAAAGGGCCAAAAGACACTTATGAAAATGTTCAACATCCATGACCATCAGGGAAATGCAAGTCAAATCAAATCTGAGATACCATTTTACACCATTCAGAATGGTTAAGATCAAAAACATCAATAATAGCTTATGTTGGAGAGGATGTGGATTAAGGGGAACATTTCTCTAATGCTGGTGAGAATGAAAACTTGTAAGCCACTTTGGAAATCAGTATGGCAGTTTCTCAGAAAATGTGGAATCAACCTACCTCAGGATCTAGCAATACCACTCTTTGGCATATGCCCGAAAGATGCTCAATCATACTACAAGAACATTTGTTCAACTATATTCATAACAGATTTATTTGTAATAGCCAGAACCTGGAAACAACCTAGATGCCCCTAAACCAAATAATGAATAAAAGAAAATGTGGCACATTTACACATTAGAGTACTATACAGGGGTAAAAAGGAATGACACCTTGAAATTTGCTTGCAAATGGGTGGAACAAGAAAACAAACATCCTCAGTGAGGTAACCCAGACCCAGAAATATGAACATGGTATGTACTCATTCATAAGTGGATACTAGCTGTAAAGCAAATGATATTGAGCCTATAGTTCATGATTCTAGAGAAGCTAAGTAACAAGGTAAACCCCAAAAAAGTGTGTATAGATATACCTGGAATGTGAAAATAGACAAGATTGCCTGATAATATTGGGAACATGGGGTTGAGGGGAGTAGGGAGTGTGGAAGAAGAAGACAAGGGGAGAAGGGAAGGGGAAGGAGAATTTAAGAGAACAAGATAGTTGAGATCGAGGAAGGAAAGAGATGAGAGCAAGGGAGCCATAAAAGAAAGTGGCAAAATCTCACACTAGCAACTTAACAACATTCCTGAAAGACCTAGAGCAAAAGGAAGACTCACCCAAGAGAAGTAGATGACCGAAAACAATCAAATTGAGGGCTGAAATCAATAATATAGAAAAAAAGAAAACAATACAAAGACGAAAGAAACAAAGAGCTTATTCTGTGAGAAAATCAACAAGATGGAACAACTCTTCAAAAGGCAGAGAGAGAACATCTAAATTAACAAAACCAGAAATGAAAAGGTGAATATAACAACAGACATTGAGGAATTCCAGAGAATCATTAGGCCATAGTTTAAAAACCTGTACTCCACAAAACTGGAAAACCTAAAGGAAATGAACAATTTTATGGATAGGTACCACATACTAAAATTAAATCAAGACCAGATAAACAACTCAAATAGACCCAAAGCTACCACGGAAATATAAGCAATCATCAAAAGTCTGCCAAACAAATACATCCCAGGGTCCAATGGTTTCAGTGCAGATTTCTACCAGAACTTTAAAGAAAAGCTAATACCTATATTCTCAAATCGTTCCACACAATAAAAACAGAAGGAACATTGCCAAACTCTTTCTATGAGGCTACCGCTACCCTGATACCCAAACCACAGAGAGACTCAACTAAAAAAAAGAATTACAGATGGATCTTCCTCATTAACAATGATGAAAAATACTCAATAAAATCTGGCAAACTGGATCCAAGAATACATTAAAAAAATACCAACAATGATCAAGTTGGTTTCATCCTAGAGATGCAGTGATGGTTCAACATATGACAATCTTTCAATGTAAATAATCTGAAAGAAAAAAAATGATCTTCTCATTAGTTGCTGAAAAAGTAATCAAGAAAATCCAGCACCCTTTCATAACAGAGGTCTTAGAGAGATCAGGAATAGAAGAAACTTATCTAAACATAATAAAAGCAATATACAACAAGCCAATGGCCAATATCAAATCAAATGGACAGAAACTCAAATTAATTCCACTAAAAATCACAAACAAGACAAGGCTGTCTACTCTCTTCATATCTTTTCAGTATAGTACTTGAAGTTCTAGCTAAAGCAATAAGACAACAAAAGGAGATCAAGTAGAAACAAATTGGAAAGGAAAAAGTCAAAATTTTGCTACTTGCAGATGATATGATAGCATAATAAGTGACCATAAAAAAAATCTTTGAGGGAACTCCTACAGCTGATAAACACCACCAGTAAAGTGGAAGGCTAAAAAAATCCACTAAAAAATCAGTAGCCTGCCTATATACAAGTGATAAAGGGTTTGAGAAAGAAATAAGAGAAACATTGCCAATATAATATCCACAAATAACATAAAATATCTTGGAGTAACTACACCAAACTAGTGAAAGTTCCTGTACAACAAGAACTTTAAGTTTTTGAAGAAAGATATTGAAAATAAGAAAATGAAAAGATTCCCCCATACTCTTGGATAGGTAGGATCAACATAATAAAAATGACAATCCTACCAAAAGCAATTCACAGATTCAGTACAGTCCCCATTAAAATCACAGCACAATTCTTCACAGATGTTGAAAGAACAATAATCAACTTCATATGGAAAAAAAAAATCAAAGACCTGGGTATTAATCCACACACCTATGAAAACCTGACTTTTGTCAAAGAAGCTAAAATTATACAATGGAAAAAAGCATCTTAAACAAATGGTGCTGATATAACTGAGTGTCAACATGTAGAAGAATCCAAATATATGTGTGTGTGTGTGTGTGTATATATATATATTTCCATGCACAAATATCAAGTCAAAATGGATCAAAGACCCCAATATAAATACAGTTATACTGAACTGTTAGAAAAGAAAGTAGAAAATAGCCTTGATCACAAGGGCACAAGAGGTCACTTCCTAAATATAACACCAGTTGCACAGACACTGAGAGCAAAAGTAAATAAATGGGACCTCCTGAAACTGAGAAGCTTCTGTAAAGGACATGGTTAATAAGATGAAATGACATTCTACTGAATGGGAAAAGATTTTCACGAGTCCCACATCAGACAGAGGACTTATCTCCAACTATACATAAATAACTCAAGAAACTAGACATCAAAATACCAAATAATCCATTAAAATGGGGTTAAAATATAAACAGAGAATTCTTAACAGAAGAATCACAAATGGCTGAAAGACACTTCTTGGCATCCTTAGCCATCAGGTAAATGTAAATCAAAACAAACACTCTGAGATACCATCTTATACCTGTCAGAAAGGCTAAAAATAAAAGCACTGATGAAAGCCTGTGTTGGAGAGGATGGAGAATAAGGGGAACATTCTTCCACCACTCAGGGGAGTGCAAACTTGTACAGTCACTTTGGAAATTAGTATGGTGGTTTCTCAGAAAATTGGGAATCAACCTACCTCAAGATCCAACAATACCAATAATGGACATATACCCAAAGTATGCTCAACTGTATCACAAGGACATTTGCTCAACTATGTTCCTAGTAGCATTATTTGTAATAGTCAGAACTTGGAAGCAACCTAGATGCCCCTCAACTGAAGAATGGATAAAGAAAATGTGGTATTTATGCAATGTTGTACTACTCAGCAGCAAAAAACAAGGACCTTGAAATTTGCAGGCAAATGGATGTAACTAGAAAAATAACATCCTGATTGAAGTAAACCAGACTCAGAAAGATAAGCATGGTATGTGCTCACTCATTAGTGGATATTAGACATAAAGTGAAGAATAACCAGCCTATAGTTCATGATACCAGATAAATTAGGTAGCAAGGAGAGCCCTAAGAGATACATACATGGACCCCTCTGGGAAGGGAAAATAGACAAAATGTTCTTAAAAAATAAGGAGCACGGAGATGGGAAGAGAAGAGAGATTGGAAGGGGAGGAGGAGGGGAGAAGAGGGGGGAAAGAGAAGAACATGAGGGAATGGGATGGTCAAAATGGGGGAAGGACAGAAAGGGTTAACATGGAAAGAGATATCTTGATTAAGGGAATTATTATGGAGCTATCAAAAAAACTAGCACTAGAGAAATGTCTAGGAATCCACAAAGATGGCCCAAACTAAGATCCTAAGCAATAGTGTGAAGGGTGCCTGAACTGGCCCTCCACTATAATCAGATTGATGACTATCTTAATTGTCGTCATAGAACCTTCATCCAGCAACTGAATGAAAGAGATGCAGAGATCCACAATGAAGAACTAGATTGAGCTCCCAAAGTCCAGCCAAAAAGAGGGAGGAGCAATAACATAAACAGAGGGGTCAAGATCATGATGGGGGTACTCACTGAAACAGCTTACCTGAGCTAAGGGGAGCTCACTGACTCTGGAGTGACACTGGGGGAGCCATCATAGAACCAAACTAGGACTATTGAATGTGGGTGACAGTTGTATTGCTATGGTAGTCTGTGTGGCCACTGGCAGTGGGACCAGGATTTATTCCTCCTGCTTGAACTGCCTTTTTGAAGCCCATTCTCTTCTGAATGATACCTTGATCAGTCTAGATATACTAGGGAGGGCCTTGGTCCTGCTTCAAAGCAATGTGCTGGACTTTGTCGACTGCTCATGGGAAGCTTTACCGTCTCTGAGGAGTAGAGGTGGATGGAGAAGGTGAAGGGAACAGGAGGAGGGAAGGGAGGGGGAACTGGGATTGATATGTAAAATGAGAAAATGTTTTTTTTTTTTAAAAACCAAGTCAATTTAAAAAGTTTATTAACAAAGAATAGACAAACTTTAGAATATTCAAACAGTGGCATAGTCTGCAGTAATTCAAACACAAGAGTTGTTGCTGGCTTGTTGTTGCTGCTAGTTGTGTGATCTCCATTTCCCAAGGGGCAGGGGATGAGAAGACAAGAAAGCAATGACACAGACTCTGCAAGATTCCAGTGTAAAAGCTCTTTATCGTGAAAGGGCCAGGGATTTTTATGGAGTTAGGGAAATTAAGCTGTTGGTTGCAAGAATGATTTTAGTTGGTCCTTTTGAAATTGGCAGTCACTTCTGGTGTGTTGTGATTGCTAGAAATGCATGTCATTAGTTACTCTGCTGTTTTTGTTCTGCTTACAGGGTGTTTTGACCAATTGTGCTTGTTTATTGTGAGTTTGCATGTGGTAGCTTATGCTTGAGCTATTGCCTTGCCTCATCTCACCCTTTTTATCTTACTTTTATTGGGCAACCTAGTGGGAATAATGAATTTTTATAACCCCACTTTGGGAACCCCCCCCCCGTATTTTGGGCTGTTCCTATCTTTACGTTGATAGCAGCAACAAGCCCCCAACAACTTGCACCCAACGTGGATGGACCTTTTTCTTTTGCTCACTTTTTGGGTCCTCCTTAACTTCTTTGGGCCATTTTTCTTCCTTGCTTGATGCCCTGCCCCTGTTTCCATCCTGACTCTCGAACATCTTGAGTTTGCCCCTTTCAGCTGTTTTTGGTGAGTTGACACCTATTTTTGTTTTCTAAGCCCTGGTGATTTGGGGCTTTCTTTCCCATCCCTACATGTTATTTTCTTTCCCATTTGTCTTCCTAGTTAGGAACTCTCCATCATGACTCGGTTCATCACAGTACCTCCACATAAGGGCTGACCACCCAGGAGGTAGAACCAATAAAGTACCCTCTGACAGGTCCTTTTTGCCCAGAGACTGTGTGAGCATACAGCTGTGGCCTAACAAATTGTGGAAGTCCCTCACTGTAGATAGTACACTCAGTCTTGAACACTACTTTTCCTTTCCTCACAGGGACTCCCTTATGGCCTAAGAGAAACTGATGAATTTTGCTTGGGGTCACTTTCCAGGATTGTCTGAAGGTTCTCTTGCTTCATAGGGAGACCTGACGGCTCTTTGGACTGTGGACTGGGGGACTTCTCCCAGTCTCTTTTCTCAACTAATCTGGTTACATGACCACCTATTAAAGGCCATTAGGCAGTGGTCAGTCTCTTAATTCACAGAAAGGTTTTGACCATTCAACTGTAATTGAATCCCCTTTCTTTTCAGGATTGGAATGTTCTCCTCAGATGGTGACTACTTCCAGTAGCTTCATCCTGGTGTTGAGCACAGTGACTGAGATGCAGTTGTTGTCACTCACCCCATGTCTTCTGGTTGTTTTTTTCTTTGGTACTCCTCCTCACAGGCTCCTCCTGGGGCTCATCATAGATGGTGCTCCTTCCCCAGAGGATGGGGCCTTCCCTTCTCCACAAACAAGCCCACAGCCAAGTTGGCAAGAGTTCTGTGAGTCTCATGTAAGGGATGCTGCCCTGGATCTTTCCCACCATTTTTGCCTCTACCTGGCCTCTCACACATAATATGCAGAGTCTGGAGCAGAAGCCGCCTTTTCTGACAGTTTTGCTGATCTATTCCTGAAGCACTTTGAAGCTGAAGTGGCCCATGCCTTTGGCTTACTTTCCCCAACTCTCTTGTCCCCATTGAACCCTGGTGTGGAGAGTGCACCGCCACATGACTTGTCCCTTGACAGCTGCAGGGTAGGCGGGCCCCTGGCAGTGATGGGCCCATCTCTATTTTCTAAGGATCTAGCTGGTCCCCTTCTTTCTCCAGTCTCTTCCATCTCTAAAATGTCCTCAAAGATGAAGCTCAAGAAATGTTTTTTCCCTCTGTTCAGTGAGTAGCTCAGTCAGAAGTTCTATATGAGGCATCCTTCAATGGCAAGAGGACATTGACACTTCTCCAGTTGAGCCTCTGAAGACCACATCATGCCCTCCTGTCCTAGGTGGAAATAGTAACTCCAACTCCTCTGGTAGTGCTGGGACAGTTGGTAGGGGATTGGCTAGTGATGGCACATCCCCTGGGGAGAGATGGACTCACTGCTTTGAGAGGCTGAGACTAAGTCGTGGAGGGGGAACCTTGAATGATGGAGCAAGAACGGTACAGAGAGAAGAACTCAGTTTTGTACGGGATGAAGTTGCCCCTGATCCAGCAGGAGTGGGTTATGGAAGAGGGGTGACCCGGCTGACCTCAGGGGGAGGATTATAGTTTCAGTGGCAGAAGTGTTGCCTATTGCTCCAAAGTGAAAAAGAAGGGGGATGAAAAAGTCGCTTGGAGTTTGTTGTACCAACAAAGGCATCGTGGTCCTGACTCAGCATTCTCTGTTCTACTATCACGGATGTCCGCACAGCCATGGCACTAGAGATTCTTCACAGTGAGAACATATTTGTGTTTAAGGTAGAATGCCCTTCAGAATACATTCTGGAGACAACTGATGCACTTCATGTGAAGGTCTGGGTGTCTGATATCCACAAGTGCCTAAGCTCAGGACTCTGCGCTGCTATCAGTCCCTGTCCCATGACCCTTCCCCCGGCCCCTGGGACCTCCTTCCTCAGGCAGCAGGCGGCCTGGAGTTTCCCTGACTGAATCATTCAGAGAGTCTGCCCAGCCAGGATCTGCTGCTGGGACCAGCAGGACTAATGACCTCCTGTCGCAGGGGGCTTACAGGGGCCTTTCGGACCAACCATCAGCATTTTTCTCTCTGAGTTCTACCTCCATTGCCTCCTCCCACTTTGAGTCAATGGAACTGCTTCCTCTGTAATTGTCCCCTCATATTCCCATTGAGGAGAGCACCCAACAGGGACAGTTCATCCTCTCTCAAGTCCCTACCCTCCCGTGGATACTACAGAAGTGTCCACAGGTTCATTCCTGTTCCAGGGGGAATCGGAATCAGAGGGTACTGAGGGGGATCAGCCTCTCTCAGAATATCCTTTGTTTCATGGCATGTTCTCTCTCAACTCAAGGCTGCCCAGTTAGTGTTGGAAGGATGTATTGGCTCACATGGTGTCTTCCTGGTACTTCACAGTGAGACAAGATGTGGTGAATATGTCCTCACTTTCAACTTCTAGGAAAAGGCAAAGCATCTGCTTTTGTCACTGAATGAGGAAACTCAGTGCCAGGTTCAACATCTGTGGTTCCAGTCCATTTTTGATATGTTTGAACACTTCCAGGTGTACCCCATCCCTGTGGAGTCTGGAGGCTCCAGTGATGTTGTCCTTGTCAGATATCTGTCCCCCACTCCTCATCAGCTCCAGTGCAGGGAGTAGGCTGGGAGCCATGAAGGGGTATGTGAGGGTGACCAATGCTATCCTGATTCTCCTTATTTTGGAGAAGTACTCAGACAGTGGACCATGAATCTTCAAATCCATTATGATTCTTACCCCATGTTGAAGGCAGTCCTTGACCCCTCGGTTTTTCTCCAATGGCACTCAGTATATGATGGTGGAGCAGAGACCCAAGCCAATATAAATTTGCAGTTTGGACTTAATGTTACCCTTGACATGGGCAATACACTGATTCTGTCTCACAATCTATGATTGGCTTACCTGCCTATTTCCCACAAGTTTATGGGCCTTCAAGACCCTCAAACTTTGTAAGCCCCAGAAAAGCATAGGCTATTTCCGTAATCTTGTCCAGCAGGATGTGGAACCATTTTCTGAATTTTTGACCTGTGTCACCAACAGTGCTAAAAACACATCCCATCTGGCTCTACCAGGAATATCCTTATTATCCTGCAAACCTGGGAGGAGCTCAACACAATCACCTGTAATGTCACCACACCTGCTAGAAATAAAAATATTCATAAGTGGGTCTTGGCTTCCCATGATATTGACACACAACAGGCCCATTCCTGCCCTTATAGCTTCTATCAATGCCTTGATCAATGCCAGATTTGACAGGGACAGTAATTCTGCCCCACCAGATTGTACTTGTTGGGTTTGTGGACAGTCTTGCCATTTACATAGGGATTGTCTCAGGGCTCATCCAAAGATTCAATGCCCTAATGCTGAAAGGGTTATCATTGGGCATGAGAGTGTAGAAGCTCCCAGCAGGTCCTGATATGAATGATAGAATGGTCAAAGGCTTCATACTCCTGGTGCATGAAGTTAAGTGGTGTACCTTGGCTTGCAATGGACAAGGTGAACTGGTTCTGATCCACTAGGCAGATGTCTTCAACTTCAGAAGCATAGCAAATGTCATTTTAAAAAAATGGGTTGACCAAATACTTTTGTTCTCTCTGTTGAGGTTAGTTGAACAGCAATAGAACCACTCTTAATAGAGACTTTGGTGTCTTTGTGAGCTAGCTTGAGAGTATTGTGAAACACAAGAACCAAGGTGGCAAGAGGAAGTTACTGTTGCTCATGCTCTATGTGCTCAGCCAGCTTCCAGGACAGTCTTTGAAAATATGCTGTTTTCTGCCCTTCAGGCCAGTCAGCAGCCACTCATGGTACTTGGTGTACTACCTGATCCAGGAGTTATAGTAATAGATATAAACTGAAGAAACATTGTCATAAGCAAAGCCAGGATAAACAATAAACCACTTAGAGAGGAAGTCTGTTTTAAAGTGATTACTAGGACTAGTATGGGCATGCTGGATAATCATTTCCCTCAGGACAGATGACTTTCTGCACTCCCCCTTTTAAAATTCAAGATAAAAAGTTATGACACACCATCAGAAAATGCCATCCCCCAGGCTGCTTTTACAGACAATTCCAGTAAAACCAATTTTGGGTTAATAATAATGGTAGTTAATCATAAGGAAAAGGCCTATAGCCAACCAATTCCTAGATCAAAACAACTAGGGGAGTTATTGGCAGTCCTTAAGGTATTGGAAATGACCCCATCAGAACCCATAAATATTTTTTCAGATATCTGCTATGCCACACAAGCATGTAAAATACTAACTTTTGTAAATTAAAGTCCCAAAAGGTTTCCATTTCCAAAACCATGCAAACTATTCAAGACTTACTACAGTCCAGAAGACATTCCTGGCACAAATACCATATGAGACCACATACAGGACTGACAGGAATGCTATCCATAGGCAACCGTAGAATAAACTGCCTAATTATGACTATAAACTATGGCATAGTCCTTGCCTTTGCTGGACCAGGCTAGACTCTTCCATCAGCAATTTCATTTGTCCCCTCAAAATTTTCACAAGCTTTCACTTGGTTTTCCCTTGTTCAGCTATAAACATTTAATCGGAACCTATGGAACTTAACACAGGTCCATCCATTGGACCTATCTACTACATTCTTTGGCTTAGTATGGGATCACATAAAATCCTTTCTAGACCCCTCTTAAACTTATTGCATGGTGCCTCATGGGAGGGATGGTGATGGCTCTAATATTTCTGCTTAAGTGTCTCCTACAGCTAAGATCCTGACAATACAAGTGAACAAGGCAACACTCCAGGTGTTAACAGCTATGGAACACACTATACCAAAACCTCTGAGGGATGTGGTCCATGCTTGGCTAACACAAATACAGGAGGCCATTTAAATCCCCAGTTCTCCTAAAATACTCCACTTCTTGGAAACTTATAGAGAACCAACCCTTCAAGTACTAATAGTTAAAGATGGGTAGCAGCCTGTCCAGGAAGCCAGCCTAAGACAGGTACAGCCCAAAGTGCTGGGGGTCTCCAAGGTGGGGTTATAAACATTCATAACTCCCACTACGTCGTCCAATAAGAATAAACTTAAAAGGGTGAGATGAGACAGAGCAATAGTGCAAGCACAAACACATGCAAACTCACAATGAATAAGCAAAATTGGCCAAAATAACCGGTGAGCAAATCTAAAGTACAGTAGCTAAATGCATGGATTCCTAGCCAATCATAACACACCAGCAATGACCACCAGTTTTAAAAGGACCAACCAAAAATGTTCTTGAAGCAGCTTAATTTCCCTAATCCCATAAAAACCCCTGTTCTTTTTGCAATAACGAGCTTCTGTATTGGAATCTTTCAGAGTCTGTGTTGCTGCTTTTGTGTCTTTTCACCCCTGCCCCCAGGAAATGGGAACTGAACAAAAAAGCAGCAGAAATTAGCCTGCAATGAAGAGTTACAGCTGTTTAATCAATTTGAGTCTAAATTGAAAAATGCAAAGAAATCATTAGTAAATGAAAATAGAATATTACTATTTCTATTCGGATTACAGAGAATTTGTTATTTTAAGATTTTGTGTTTAAATATTTATATAAAGATTTTTGTATGTGTACATGAGTGTGGGTACTTTCAGAGATCAATAGAAGGTGTCAGATATCCTGGATTTGAAATTATAGGTGGTTGACATTCACCTGTTAAGAGTGCTGGAAACGAGACCCAGATCCTCTGCTAGAGCGGTATGTAATAACTGAACAATCTCTCTAGTCCCTTATCCAGAAGTTTAAAACATGCAAATCAATATAGAAAATTGGAATACATAGATTTTTTTGTATATAGGAATGTATGTATATGTACAAAAATGTGAGAAATGAAGGACTTTGGGAAACATTGAAAGTAAAAGAAAGAGACAATGTATTTGCAGTATTTTATTTGATTTTAAAATTATCTGAACATAACATTGAGATTGAATAAATCCTAGTGGTAAGTACAAAGATGTTTATAACCTATTCTCATACAGCTCAGAATTTGTAAGAAGAAGGAAAACTGTAGTTGACTGAAATCACATACAGGTCAAAATAAAATGCCTAGCATATAGCCACTCTTAACATATTGAATGAGTGAATAAATAAATAAATAATTTAACTTTGAAACTCAGCCCATATAAACTGAACTTTCTCTTAACTTTCTCATTCAAAGGCTTACCATTCTGCTCCCCAATGACCAGCAGATACAAGCAATGTCATTAGGAGACACTCTAATTGACAGTAGATGGAAACAAAAATGAATCCTTGGCTTTGTTACATTAAGTAACAAGCATCTCAACCACAGCATCCCTTTACTTCTGGATAAAATAATTCTTTGTTTGAAAATATGCTATTTTTGTCAAATCCCAGGGCTTTATTTGTTTGCTGTGACCACTCTACCACAGAGCTACACACATCTCCAGTCAGTTTTTTCTGAAACTGACTCTCTAAATGTAAGCATTAATGATGCAAATATATCTTAAACTTCTCTCTTGAAATATAGTCATGCAATTGCATAGTATTTACTGAAGGGCATTCATGTATCACAGGATAAAAAGATGAACTCATTCAATGTACTTCACTTTTGTCAATAAATTTTGTCAGCTTCTTTATTGCTGCACTGCTAAAAAGCTGCAGGTTAAAGGAAGATATAGATATTATTGTACTTCAATGAGGAATTATTTCTCAAAATGGCATAAAAAATTATCCAGGGACTTTAAATGGCTGCTAAAATTCTGTAATAGAAAATATTTTCCCAACAAGACTGAAAGTGCCTCATAATAAATGTTATTATCTGGCAATGGTAACGTTAAAGCCACACTTTACAGATACTTCTGGATAAAAGGGCAGATAAACATTCTGCATTGCTGTTGTCTGAAAATAATATGAAGCCCAAGGACAAGAAGAGACCTTCAATCATCTATCTAGTTAGTGACAAAGCCAAGATCATAAAATTTGTTTCTTGATCCCTGGTTTGTTACACTTGTCCACAGACATTCCATTCATCATGACAGCAATTCATAATGATTCTGAAAATTCAGTGAATGAAGAAAGAAGCCAACAAATATCCACTAATGGAACTAGAACACTGTATTTCCTCCATTTGCCTTTAACATGATCCAAGACCCAGTTCAATCTTAACAGCATTGGACCGTCAATTTGAAATAATAAATTCACTTAGTTCATATGATAGTTGTAACAAATTTAGGTAGTTTTACAGGCATTTCATGGAAGTAAGTACATTGAGAATATAGTGCAGAGTGGAAATTTTGACTTATTTCATAACTTTACAAATATAATCAATCAATCCATGGTCATTTTGCTACCTAGTTGTTGTTTTCCTATTGCAGCAAGTCTATTTTGGTCCTGTAAAGAAAGAATCTTTTGCAGCTCAGCCTGCTCGGGCGCTGGGACCGAACCCGAATCAGGAGGGCAAAGGGAGGGCGGTAGTTCCTTTGTCTCCATAGCCTGCCTGCAGCAAGCAAGGTAGGCCCTTTGTTTACGAGCTGCCCAAGCAGCACGGAGTTCCGATCTGGACAACAGGAGAGCCATCAATGGGGTGAGTGAGTGCGGCAGCAGCCGGGAACAGGGAACTCAGAACTTCCTCATCCCTTCTGCACTTCCTGGTCATCCTGCAGGGGCTATACTGCCTGATACCTCCTCTCTCTTTCTATCCCACCCAGCTTACATCCAGAAACCCTACCCCCATCTCCCAATCTCCCTTCCCTCTTTGGCAGCATAACATCTCCCAGCTCAGCCTGCTCGGGCACTGGGACCAAATCTAACTCGGGAGGGCAAAGGGAGGGTGGTAGTTCTTTTGTCTCCATAGCCTGCCTTTGTTTACGAGCTACCCAAGCGCATGGAGTTCCGATCTGGACACCAGGAAAGGCATCACTGGGGAGTGACATCACTGGGAAGGGACATCAGGGGGCAAGAAGACCTGATCCTGTAAAAGAAGATCCATAGGGGACCATTCGGAGGAAGAGATGGGCAGGCACCAAGGCAAGAATTCACCCAACAATCTGAAAAACAACATGAAACCACCAGAACCCAGCGACCTCACAGCAGGAGGACATGAACACCTTAATCAAGAAGAAGTAGAAAAATCTGACTTTATGAAAGTGATAGAGGCCCTTAAACAGCATGTAAAAAACACCCTTATAGAAATGGATGAGAAGTATAACAGAAAGTTTGAAGAATTGAGTAAATCAGGGAATGATACCCTAGGAAACCAAGGAAAAACAATCAAGCAGATAATAGAAACAGTTCAAGACTTGAAAACTGAGATGGAGGCAAAGAAGAAAACACAAACAGAGGGCCAGCTGGACATGGAAAATATAGGTAAATGAATAGAGACTACATAAACAAGCATAACCAGCAGAATACAAGAGATAGAAGAAAGAATCTCAGATTCTGAAGATACCATAGAGAAAATAAACGCACTGATCAAAGAAAACAACAAGTCCAACAAACTCATCACAAAACATTCAGGAAATATGAGACACAATAAAAAGACCAAACCTAAGAAAGATTGGAGTAGAAGAAGGAGAAGAAGTGCAGCTCAACGGTCCAGAAAATACACTAAATAAAATTATAGAAGAAAACTTTCCCAACCTAAAGAAATATGTACCTATGATGGTTCAAGAAGCATACAGAACACCGAATAGGCTGGATCAAAAAAAAAAATCCCTTCGCCATATAATAATCAAAACACAAAGCATACAGAATAAAGAAAGAATATTTTCCCAACCTAAAGAAATATGTACCTATGATGGTTCAAGAAGCATACAGAACACCGAATAGGCTGTATCAAAAAAAAAAATCCCTTCGCCATATAATAATCAAAACACAAAGCATACAGAATAAAGAAAGAATATTAAGAGCCGCAAAGGGAAAAGGCCAAGTTACATATAAAGGTAAACCTATCAGACTTACACCCGAATTCTCCATGGAAACCATGAAAGCCAGAAGGTCCTGGATAGATGTACTGCAAAAACTAAGAGACAATGGATACAAGCCCAGAATACTATACCCAGCCAAGCTTTCATTCACTATAAATGGAGAAAACAAAATTTTCCAGGATAAAAACAAATTTAAACAATATGTAGCCACAAATCCAGCCTTACAGAAAGTAATAGAAGGAAAATCACTAACCAAGGAGTCCAACAATGACCACAATAACTCA
>NC_022026.1:32645966-32654540 GCF_000317375.1 Microtus ochrogaster
AAACACAAAACAGCAGAAAACAAAACCCCACATATTGGGGTATGTCAAAGGGCACAAGAACCAATTAGAAAACTTCTCAAACGCCAAGGCTGGCAGAATAGAGAGACCAAGAGAAACAGCACTGGATTATAATTCAAACGACAAAATCAATGCCCTCGGATCCACACCAATATAAGCGAGTGACCAAGTGAATCAAATGTGGAGAGCAAGAGGCAAATCCTCGATCTAGGATATCTCCAAGTTAGTTCTGTGGCTGCTCTACCCGACAGGAGTGTTTCCATCCTAGCACCCCAATCCTCCTGGGTGGCTACAAACGTGACTGTCTTCAAGAGGAATATAGCATAGAAATGGGAGGAAATAATTTACAGTGGAGAAACACAACCTCTTCCAACTGATCAGGGCAGCATTGGCAGTCATGAGTACAAGTCATGCTGAAATGATGAGATATCAATGGACCTTTACATATGTGATCTCCCTTCCCCGAACCAAAATATTAACAGAGGAGCATCCTATAATATGCTTGACCAATATTCCAAAACTGTCAGGGTCATCTAACACAAGAAGACTTAGGGTGGTGCCGCAGCCAAGAGAAACCTAGAGAAACAGCAACATTGAATGCATCTTGGTACCAGGGATGGGATCCTAGAACAGAAAAGGACACAAGATAAACCTAAGGGGATCTGGATGAGCCATGAGCTTTAGTTAATAATAATGCAACAACATTCATTCAACCACTGTAACTGATGTGTCGTGATAAATCAGCGATATTAATAAAAACATAAAAATAAAAAAAACAACTAGGATCTAATCTTGCAAAATGCTTTAGTTTGCACTTTATTGCCACAATGAATGTAATTAATAAGTTTAGAACATGAGCTAGAGAGTCACATAAACCTAGTATCAAGTATCTTTATTTACTATTATGATAATGGGCAAATAGCATAAATTTATAAAACCTTGACTATGTTTGATATGTACATACTGTATCTATCTTAAAAGTCATTGTGAGAAAAATGTATAGCTTAATAAAATCAATAAAACATGGCATGTGTTGGGGAATATCAACAGTCTCTGATCAATGATATTAAATATCCTTGAGAAAAAAAGTCATTCTGAAGATTAAATGAAATAATATGATGTGGATGGCCCTAGGGACTGCATGTGTAGTAAGTGTTTAATAACAAGTGGAATAATACATTTGAGAAGATTTTGGATGTCTAAAGACTTCAATAGAACATATTTTCCAGTTGGTTTTAAGGTCAAAATCAAAACTGCTAGACTTGTTACATCAGTATATTGTTCCCAGAGTCCAAACAAGCAGGCAAGTGATAAAATAAACTTTGCATAAGCCACAACATCCGAAATAAAACATTTTCTTGTGATTTGATTTTATAACACAAGCATCATAGCAAGATTTTCTTATTAGTAATGCACATAACTGGCTTCAAAATTTAGAGCTATATAATTTGCTCCACTAGGAGTTGCTACTTCATTTAATTTGTTTGTCTTTTAATTTTTGTTCAGGTCTATGTTGGTGAGGGATAGCAACTCACTAAATGCATTACCATTTTTTCCCAGCCTGCTGTATTTCAAAGCTATATATGAATTTTATTTGATTTTGGCAGGAAATGAGTTTTAAACATTTACCTAGAAAAATCTGTGAAAAGTTCACTTATGACATTTGTAGTTACTTTCTTGCTTAAAATTAAAGACAGAATATGAAATTTCCTTCTAATAATAATGCATTTTAGTTTTGACATTTATAACATTATAACATTTTTAATTTATTTTTGTAAATGAAGTGAAATAGGAATATGTAGCATTTTCTCCATATGGATAGCAAATTCTGCCAGCACATGTTGTGGAATATTTGTACAATATGTGAAGATATATTAGTGTGATTGGTGTAATAAAACCTGAACGGTTAATAGCTAGGCAGGAGGTATAGGTGCAACTTCCAGGGAGAGAAAGGAAGAGGAGGAGGTATCTAGGCATGCAGGAGACGCCAGGAGACACAGAGAGGAAACATGAGGTGGAAGGTGGAAGAGATAATGCTATGTGATAGAACATAGATTAATGTGAACGAGTTAATTTAAATTATAAAAGCTAGTTGTGGACAAGCCTAAGCTAAAGGCCAAGTTATCATAATTAAAAGGAAGTCTGTGCCATTCTTTTGTGAGCTGGTGCCCCCCCCCAAAAAAATTCTGACTACAAGCATGCTTCACTTATTTACTTCTTTCTTTCTTGTTAAATTTAATTTTAAAATTTTAACTGAAATATAAACTCATAAAAATTATACAGCAATGGGTTAAGGTGGTATTGCAAATCACATAGACATTATATTATTTGAAAATGATGTTGGGCATATATTCTCTATTAACATTTCTAACTGGTGATAACATTAAAATCCATCTAGATTTTTTATGCTTTGTGCAGTACATTATTGCATCTATAGCCAGCCAAACTTCTTACTACTTACTGAAATCTAAAAAAAAGAAAACAAAAACCTCAGTATACATAATTACATTATTTAAAAATTAATTTACCTTTTTCAAGTATTATATTTATTCATATGTTAAGAGAATATATATATATATATATATATATATATAATTTTGCTAGATAATACAATAATAAAAATCTCACTAATTGATATACAGGTATAGCTACATATCATACATCTATATTATGTTCTCTCTACTCCCCAGTTTTTGCCTGCTTTACCTTTGTTTTTTCAACTTAATCCTTGACAAGACTGAGTACTAATTGAACATGAAAGAAAACTTATTCAAAGGAAGCTTATGGCTAAGAATAAGAGAGGCAAAAAAGTAAACTCACAAATAAACATCTCAATCTTGATAGTTTGAGAGGCTACAGGAACAGGATAAAATAAATGAAGGTTAGGAATATCTTTGTCTTTTATGAGAACAGCAGGGCTTTTCTGGGAAAGCTAGACACTACTGATTTTGAGTTCTTTCATGCTTCTCTCCAATAGATTTTCAATTCTTATAGTCCATGTGGATGAGTTTATAATAAAGTGACAGTATGTTGAGTAATCTAATCACTATGTCAATCATCTTAGATCCAATTTCATTTGAGTAACCCACCTAAGTCTTTAGTGGATGCACCCTAATAGTTGGTACAGTCTCTATATTCAACCCAAGTCTATAGTTATCCTTTTCTATTAAAATGGAGTCAAAAACTGCTTATAAAATGAGGTCTTCTAAAGCAAAGCATAGCCTAAAAACAGCTTTATATAATATGAAGTAACTTACAACAGAATATAGTCTGATGTCAACATTTTAAATACGGAGAAAAAGACAGTTGTTTCTGGATTTGATTGTGTCCTTAAGGCTCTATCAACCTATCTATCCATTTATTCTGTATAACCACGGTGTTAATCTCCTTTTCTTTTGTGCTTATTTGGCTTTTATATGGTTATACTATCTGCATAAAATGAATTTCAGAAACTTTACAGTTTTGAGGTAACGAAGGAATTATTTGTTAAATGGCAAAAATTTTGACACTATAATGTAGCAAAGGACTTATTTGTAAAAATTTTATGGACCTCTTGCATTTTAAACAGAAACTCAAAGTAGGAAGTTCATGTGGGGAAAGCTGGCCAATGTTATTAACACAATGCAAATCAAAAGGATAATACACATTCTTATTCAGGACTGTGCAGCCAAAGAATTAGTAAATTATAAGAATTAGTACTTATAAGAATTAGTAAATATTGTGGACAATATTCTAGCTAAAACTTTTATGAAAGGTTATGTGTATAACCTTTTACTCAGAAAAATCCAAAGTGGATTAACCTATTCTCATTTTATTAAAATAATGTAATGTACATTTCCTTTGGTCAGAAGTTTTCTGATAAAGCTGCAATTAGCATCTTCTGTAAAGTTCTTATAGACTGCGCAGCCTAACATTCTCTTGATAGATTAATAAAATCTTTAGCTTCCATCAATCTAAAGTTGAGAACACTGTAAAGTAACATCTGTAAATTATACATATTTTCCCATTTTGCAGCAGCCTGCTTAACTGATACTTTCACAAATGTAATTGGCAATGTATTGACTTATGACTTTCTGTTCTTTGGTGATTATAGAAGCTCATGTAATGGCTCCCAAGATATAAAGTGGCTTAAATCTATGATCCTGGGCCATGGTAATTCATATTTACATGACAATAAAATTATACCATATTTCCATTAATGTACTTCTTTATGTCAGCATTGCTAGACTATGAAAAGTATGTGGCCATGACAAAATAATTAAAGGTATAAGTAATAGCTAATTATTTCAAAAGTAGAACTACTAGTTTATAAAATACATAAATAGTTAAAATCATTTTCAAGTAAGAAAACAACAAAGAAAGTTGTACAAAGATCAGGTGTGATTACATTCAAAAACAGGGTTATGCTTAACTATTGAACTCCCAATACTCCCTCAGCCTTCAACATTCTAGTATTATAAGTATTCATGCTATAATTTTGTCTTCTTAAAAGAGTGTTGACTGGGGCGCTTATGGTGCCTAAGAAAGCCGTCAGACTTTTCCTTCCCTATAATTTCACAAGTGTTTTCTAATTTCTTTTTTCCTTCTCTATGAGCAGATTGTTTAGAGAGTTTGCAAATTTGCTATTGTATTGTCAAAATCAGCTGTTTGCTACATGGTTTGTATTTTAGTTTGAATTTAATCAAACATATGGACTTTGGATTTATATTCTAGTTAAAAAGTTATAACACATTTCAACACTCTAATTAATTAACTGGGCCTGGTTTTCCATGTTATCTCAAAATATATTTATCATTTTGAATTATTGAAAAAGTACTGGGTTTACTTAGTAATTTTTATGTATTCATTTTTAGTTTGTTTATGGGTAGTTTATAATCTAGTCACTTCTTGAACAGTTCTTCTCTAGGACTTACCCATGTTAATCACAGAAATTTAAAATATGAATTAGCATATATAAGAAGTGCTCACTTACCTTATATCATGTTTACAAATAACTTCCATGGGAATTAAATATTTTGGAAGTTTTCTGAAAGCTAAGAATATTTTATTTCGTTTCTCTATATTATTAAAACAACTCACTGAAGGTTCTTCTAACATCAAACAATTGGTTTTATTCAGTATAACATGTAAGTAATATCCTATAGTAATTAGTCTTTTATATATTTAAAATATAAAATGAATCTCTTTCAAGTTTAACATTAATCTTACTTTCTTCTGGTTTATGTATGTAAAGCCTTTGGGAGAACATTTATTTTTATTTATCTTGATCTGTAGAATCAAAGTATAAAGGCTGATGATTTTCTTTTAAATATTCTTGACCTCCAAATGTCACCTGTCCTGGAAGCTATACTAATTAATGAACAGAACTGAACAGTTGTGTATGCTTACATATAAATAATATAAATGTATCTAATAATCCAGTTAAATGAAAAGGGTATAATCTCTTTTCACATGTTTCATTCATCCAAAAATAGATCATGACAAATTATTCAATAAAAATACTAATATTAATGATTTTTTAGAAAATATAACTAGATTTCATTTGTTTACATTGCGTGCTTTATTTTTTGTCTAAACTATGTCATTGCCTTATGTCATGCATATTTAGAAAAAATATTTTCATTGCTTAGTGATTAATCTTTATTGAATTTTTCTAAATTAAAAAAATTATCCATATAACACAATCTAAAACATTGGAAATAGTCAGAGGCAATGATGGTTCTCAATGCCATATGTAAGGATTCTTTTATGAAGATGCTACAAGTAAGAATAAATAATGAACAATTTAGCATCAAACCTACTTCCAATTCACAGGTGATTTCTCTTAAAAAGATATATCAAAATGTGCTAGCCTTTTGAATATACAAATGGAAGGACTCAGAACAATGCCCATTGTTATAAATGTTGTGTCAAAAAAAAAAAAACAACTAGAAACTGGTCTAAGCTTTAGAGATTTGTCTTATCTATGTCATTTAGGATCACTTTCCTTGTCTTGTCAAAAACACTCCCAAAGTTAAATGATCACAGAGTGTTATAAAATATTAGTTGAATATGTGTTACATTCCTTTATGCTGTGGAATATTTGTTTAATGATGCAAAGATGTGTCGCATTCTTTTATGATGCATTTGTTTAACTCTGTGGAGCTGTGTTATTTTACCTGTCTAAAAACACCTGATTGGGCTAATAAAGAGCTGAACGGCCAAATAGGCAAGAGAGAGGATAGGTTGGGCTGACATGTATAAAGAATAAAAGAAGAATGAAAAGAGAGGGAGAAGTGAAAAAAGCAGAAGGAAACGAATACACCAGGGGCCTGCCACCTAGTCACAAAGCCAATCATGGACTAAGAAGTAAAGAAATACTTATAGAATAGAAAAAGGTAAAAGACCAGAAGTAGAAGGTGGACAGGCTAATTTAAGAAAGTTGGCTAAAAACAGGCCAAACTAAGACTCAGCATTCATAAATAAGAATGAGTCTCTATGTATTTATTTGGGAGATGGGTGATGGGCCCCCCTGAAAGCAAAGAATAACAAACAAACAACTACAATAGAGTTTAGGTCATTTTAGCTATACTTACAATACAATAGATAACTAAAATCTAGTAACCAATTTTTCAGTTACATACTTTGTCATCGTTATTGATATACATGGCAAGATTATAAGCCTATGCCCCATTTTCCCCTTAATTTTACTACTAATAGTTTAAGACTCTCAATCAGAGTTGCTTCTAAAACACAGTACAATAGGCAGAAGAAGCACAAGCCCTACATACAGTTAGTGTGGTACTTTTTGATTATCCTTTTTTGCAGTACGTTTAAGAAGAGAGAAAAGGTAAGCATTCAAATGCAAGTCTTCAAATGGTATCATAGATTTAATACTGACAAGACAGGTCTTGAAACCCAGCTTTTCATAAGGAAGGAACAACAGAATAGCAGTACAAATATTGAGTAAAAGTCAGACACAAAGTGGTCAAGATTAATGAATGTTTTCACCTTAATGTGTTTAAGTTTCTGCATTTTTAATGGGCTATCTGAATAATGTTTGGTACCAAGTAAATTCAATGAAAAGAATAGACTTACATAGTAGGCCTCACTATTTCATAATCTCCCCATGCATTAATTTTCTCTTCTGATATCAATAAAAATCATATAATAGGACTTTTGTAAGAATTGGGTGAGTTAGAGGCTGGAGAGATGGCTCAGTGGTTAAGAGCATTACCTGCTCTTCCAGGGGTCCTGAATTCAATTCCCAGCAACCACATGGTGGGTCACAACCATCTGTAAAGAGGTCTGGTGCCCTCTTCCGGCCTGCAGGCATACACACAGACAGAATATTGCATACATAATAAATAAATAAAATAAATATTAAAAAAGCATTGGGTGAGTTATTTAAATGCTTAGCATAATGCCTGATGGTGCTTAGTAAATTTTGTTGAGGATCATCATTAATTGAGGTGCACTGAAATCCCCTGTAGAGCTTGTTAATGTGCAGAATTCCAAACATTGCTCTGGAACCTTGTAAATGTAAGCAAGACAAATACCGTTTTACTAAGCATTCCAGAAGATTCTAACACAGATAACACAGGAAATTTATCCCCTGAGACACTTTGACTAATTCATTGAAAAATAGTTTCTGCAACAAACTCTGCCTTTATGTATACATAATGGAATATGTAGTTATGTGTAGATCTCAAGTTCCACACAAACAATTATTTAGACAGGGTTCAGGAAGCATAAACTGTAGGTCCAACAAAAATAAAGAGGAATATAATAGATGTATTTTTCACAGAGTGACTATCTTGCTCAACACTGTGACTACGTGAGTGGTTAGAAAGTAAGAATTGACAATGTCCTGGAAATCGTACAAAGTACTTACAAGTACATATCTGTGGTTGATAAGTACTCACAGAATTATCTCCTCCAAGAAACCTACAGATTCTACAAGTGTATTCCAGATAGTATGCCCAGGAAGGTAATAAACATAAAAACCCAAGTTCCTTTAAATAACAAAGAAAAGCAAAAATGAAAAAAATCTAGTAACAACTATAAAGCATTTCTGTGATATTAGACAACGCATAAACATTCCCTAGGACTGAGGCAATTAGAATGTAAATACTATGTAATGATGACCCCATCATGAAATATATCTATGGATCCTCTACCTCCATCAACTTACACATGTTAAAATACATAAATAAATGTGCAATTGGCAAAATAATCTTTGAAGATTGCCATTGATAAGTTACACCTAATGAGACTTGTGCAGATCTAAAGGATAACATAAATAATATACTATTAAATTCTTCATACAAAATGGAGAATGAGAGCTGGAACTGAAGCAAATGAGAATGTGCACAATGCAATGAGTTGCAGAAGTGAACTTCTGTGAACGAGACTTTAGCAATTCTTTTGCAAGGAACAAAAATCATAATATCATTACTAGTTACAGCCACCCCTATATGCAGAGAAAAGAAATAGCTAGTTTAGAGGGTCCTTGATATTTTTTTAATTAATTTATTTATTAAGGATTTCTGCCTCCTCGCTCCCGCCTCCCATTTC
>NC_022026.1:32655185-32657483 GCF_000317375.1 Microtus ochrogaster
AGTGAGTATATCCCATGTTCCTCTTTTTGGGTCTGGCTTACCTCACTCAGGATAGTGTTTTCTATTTCCATCCATTTGTATGCAAAATTCAAGAAGTCCTTGTTTTTTACTGCTGAGTAATACTCTAATATGTATATATTCGATACATATTCCATAATTAAAAGTTCTGGAACTACTATTCCGGCTAAAGCTCTAGAAAGGCTGTAACATTAATACAGGAACAATTTTATATCTTTGTGCCTCTATCACCCTCTCTAAAGATGGCCACTGAAGAATCCAAAAGATTTCCTGTTGTTTGCTATGATTAGTCCTCTAAAATGGCTGCTCTCTGAAAAGGATAAGCACAATTGTGTTTGAATATTTTCCTGCTACTGTATTTGTGAGATAAGGCAGGCTTTGAAACCATTTATAAATGGGAAGTCTCCACTAAACTGTGAGACTCCTGAGGGCAGGAAATAGTGTCTCCTTTAATTTTCATCCTCAGGATTTATCATGCTCAGTTAATGTGTCTTTCATTGAATTTATTTATTGGATTCCTGCTCAATATGGAGATTGCACTTTCAGATATTCTTATCAAACACTGATAATAATTCTGAAGAGAGATCTTCATGGCAGACTGCTGCAAAGGCCTCTAGATGAAGAATTGCTAAGACTGTATGCACCTTTGTTTTCTTGCCTCTTTCATAAAGTGAAAAATGAAACTACTATGAGGGTCATTATTTTGTTTTTGTGTTAGCATTTTTTGGTAGAAGGTAATATAAATGAAATCTTACCCAGCTATGTGTGACTTCTCAATGTTATTGTTTCTGTGGCAGACTAGGAAAGAAACTGAGACATCAAGTTTGAATCTGAAATAAGTTGTTCTGTGTTATGCCCAAATTCGCAAAGTCCCCCAAAAGCCAACAAGGACACTGTGTCCCATATGTAAAAGCAAAGAACCTTTATTTTATTCTAGTTTCCAAAATTGGTTTCTCTGCATGTCCAACATATTGGAATAAACAAAGAGCCCCGAGCTCAGTTAGAGTTGGGATTTTTATAGTAGTAAAGGTGGGGATGAGGGATTTTTCAGGTTGAGGACCCCTAATTGGCTGACGTTTGTCTAGGGGTGTCCTGGTGAGTGTGTGCTGGCAGGTGATCCTGATGGGCATGGTTGACCAGTAGTTAGAATTAACCAGACCAGCTCAAAAACAAGGAATAAAATTTAATAATTAGAAAAAAAAGAAAAACTCACATGACCAGGGTCCAGCGAGCACCATGCACAGCAGAGAGAGAGAGACAAAACAAGGGGCTGGCACCTGGATGCCCAGGTCCTTCTTCCTTGGCCCCAGGCAGCCACACCCTAGCCAAATGTGATTGGCTGAGCTTCCGCATCATCTCCCCATTTTGTCTAAATAGGATCGAACCAAACCCAATACAACTATATACAATAGGAATAGATACCAAATATAAAATTACAAGCAACAAACAATATTAAGCAAGAAACATAGAACAAAAGTTTTACTAAGCATTCTATTTCAAGGAGTCTAAATAATGTATTGAAATTAAGTTTAGCTAAATCATGAGGAGGGTAACTACAATTATCTAATCTTCAACTCCATCAAAGAAATGAGAAGGGAAGTAATATTACTTTAGCAACCAGGAAGTACAAATGATAAACTTCCAAAATGTCCAACAAATGACAGAGACAACTGACTACCTGGGCAATCACCCAAAGTCTCATTTGCAATGTTGAGGCAACCAACTTTGGCTAAGGCCTAATGTAACTGACATACCATTTTCAAAGGCAAGAAACTTTTTAGAAATATCTTACCATCTTGGCAGGATAAGACAATCCTGTTTTTACCCATTTATGGATACTCTGCTGTAGAAGGAGTAGCAGGCTGCATTCCTGCTGCCAGACTCCCAGCCACCTGGCTAGCTTAAGCCCTGAAATAACGACACACAAACTGTATTCATTTAAAGACTGCCTAGCTTATTATATTTAGCCTCTTATTGGCTAATTCTCACATCTAGATTAACCCATTTCTAATAATCTGTATAACACCACGAGGTGGTGGCTTACCGGGAAAGATTCAGCATGTCTGACCTGGTGGCTGGCTCTATGGCGTCTGCCTCAGTCTCCTTCTTCCCAGCATTCTGTTCTGTCTACTCCACCAACCTAATATTCTGCCCTATCAAAAGGCCAAGGCAGTCTCTTTATTAACCAATGAAAGTAACACATAGACAGATGACCTTCCTACATCATTTCCCTTTTTTCTGTTTAAACAAAAAAGAAAGCCTTTCACTTTAACATAGTAA
>NC_022026.1:32683249-32688576 GCF_000317375.1 Microtus ochrogaster
AACTGCTTGGGCTCATAGCTTAGAACATAGGTGGGTGGAGTAAACAGAACAGAATGCTGGGAGGAAGAGGAAGTGAGGTAAGACACCTCAGACAGAGAGTCAACAGCTCTGCTCTCTGGAGCAGAGATGAAATGCTCCCCTCTCCCAGAGACGCGATTCAGCTCCAACCCAGGATGGATGTAGGCTAGAATCTTCCCGGTAAGACTGGTGCTCACAGATTATTAGAGATGGATTGATCGGGATATTAGAATTAGCCAGTAAGGGCTAGAGCTAAAGGGCCAAGCAGTGTTTAAATGAATACAATTTGTGTGTTGTTATTTCAGGTAAAGCTAGCCGTGTGGGCGGCCGGGTGCTGGGGACATAGCGCCGTCACTTATATTACTACACTTTTTCTTTTATTTTAAGATAACTTCCTATGTAGCCTAGGTTGGCCTAAACCTCACTGTGTAGTAAAGGCTGGCCTAGGACTTTGCATCTTTTTGTCTGAGTCTCATAAATACTGGGATTAAAGGTGTAAACACCAATACCTGGTTTACATAATATTCTGATAAATAGATTTATTCATATTATGGGAGGAAGGCTTTTAACAAATTTTTAATGCTCATGCTATTGACCCAAAATTTCAGAGGTTAGTTGTCAAGTATCTTGAATAATTTACTTTCCCAATGTCTGATACAGTTTCCTTTTACATCTATGATCATCTGAAACAGAGTGGCTATTCCTGTGAAACTGACATAATGACAGAGAGTCTACATGTTGAATTAAACTAGACTGTCTAATCCCAGTGATCCTGGTCACTGCCTGATTCCTATCTCATATTTTTAATCTTGTGACTGTTTTAGGACCCCTTGTTTTCTTACAGTCTAATTTGATCAATTATATTCTATGCTATCCACTGATAATCTTATAAAATTACCTTTTAATCACTCCAGAAGTAGAATAGTACTTGAAGACCCTTTAGTCCATTTACCTTTGTTCATGTCACTCCTAAGACAAGCTGAAGATGTCCAGAGTCAATTCCATTGTCTCGAACTGTGCCTTCCCTGCATTCCATATATCCAGTATTCTTGTCTACTGCTTTAAACCAGATGTAAAATATCAGTCATCTTTGGCTTTTTCACTTTTCCTGAATTTGTTACTGAGACTTTTTCCTAGTCCTATCATCAGTACTGCAACTAAAATCCTTACCTTTCATATAATGAATACTCTATGGGTATCCACTTATGGTGGGCATCTTTGTAGGATTTGGGGGTACAAAGATGAATGTCACTTACTCTATACTCAATTATCTCTAAAGGCTTTACATACTATCATATAAATTTGAGAAGTGGCACAAACCAGAGAGAATAGTGAGGACCTTCAGTGCTGGTGAAAAGTCATCCTATTGGAAATAACAACAGAACCAGATTTAGCTATTATTATTCAATGGACACCTTAGATGTAGTTATTGGGATATCCCTGCACCATAGAGACCAAGGCAAGAGGATGAAAAGTTCAAGTCCAGCCTAAGCAACATAAGGAGAGTCAAAACACTAAAAAAGGGGAAGCGTTTAAATGTGTAACTGGGGATGGAGAAGGGTATGAAGGTGGAGAAAAAAATGTGGGGAGAATGATATGTAATATAAATGAACCATAAATTTAATGTTCTCTTTAGAAGAGACAGTTTAAGAGAGATTGGCAGTATATAGATATTAAAAAGCTTTATATGTGGTACAAATAAAGTCTATTCCTTTCAGTGAAAAACATAGAATCATAGAAGATTTTTTTTCATAGAAGAATTTTAAGCAAAAAAATCTCTTTCAGAAATAATCAGACATCTGTTTGAGAAACATAATTGTGGTGGCAGATTCATAAGTAAGTCAGAAAATGGCATGCTCTAGTGGAGGTTGATGAGAGAATTATAGAGGCAGTGCAGCAGAATGGCAAAGGCCTAAATTTAGATTAAAGAGAAGGAACTGCCTGGTTTGATAGTACATACGACAACTGTAATACCAGCCTTATGGAGGCAGAGACAGAAGGATAATGAGTTTGGGAACAGCTTAGGGTACATAGTGAGAATCCTTGAAAAATGCCCAGATACAAAAGAAAAGAAGAACAACAGCTCCACAACATTCCTTGTAGCAGGACTTCATCAGGAGTCCCTGGCTCCCAGTGGTATGGCACCATTATAGTGAGTGTTCACAAGGTAGGGAAACCGAAGAGAGAGAAGGGGCAGAATTGGAAGAGGTGAGGATGGTGAGGAGCAGGCATACCTGAATGGCTTACTTGCCACCCAAGTCCAAAGTGATGTCTGGGACTAGGCTACTGCTGAGGGCCTAGTCTGGGTCCAAGACCCAGAAGCAGCCACAGGATGCTTTTATTGATGTTTGTGTCCCATGTTTGTCTGTGGCTTCTTTTCACACTGCAGGCTAAGCAGAGATCTATTCTCTGGACTACCACCTGAGACCATGTAGGTGTCCAAGAGCCATGGTGCCATGGTGAGCCATGCTAATCTGAGAGGCCTGTGCTGTCACCTGGGGCCATGGTGATGTCCAGGCCCAGACTACAGCTGAGAACCATGTCTGGGTCTGTGGTACTAACAGGTAGGGTCTATGTTGATGTTCTGTGGCCCATGTTGCCACTAAAGGTCATACAATTCCCAGGGTCTAGGCTACAACCTGAGACTTTGTTGGTTTCCAGGGGCTGTGCCACTGCCAGGGCTATGCTGATTTAAATGACCAGCACTGACACCTGGAGCCATGGTGTTGACCAGGCCTAGGCTGTTGTCAAAAGCCATCTCTGAGTCCATAATCCTACTGCAGCCAGGGTCTGTGGTGATATCTGTAAATCCTGATATCATCAAAGAACATATAGATGCTATGGATCTAGGCCACCACTTGGAGCTGTGTAGGTATCCAAGGGTCATGCTGAAGCAGGTGCCATTTGCTGTCACCTGGGGCCATGGTGACATCTGAGCACAGGTTGCTACTTAATAACATCTGAGCCTAGGTTGATGCCTAAGACCATTTCCGGTCCCATGATTCTACCATAGCCAAAATCTGTATGTGTGACTGTGGCCCAGGTAGTTACCAAAGGCCACATGGTTGTCCCGGGTTTAGGTAAAAACTTGTGCCCATGTGGATATCCATGGACTGTGCTGTCACCAGGGCCATGCTTGTCTGAGTGTTCTACACTGTCTCCTGGGACCATACTGTCTTCCAGGCCAGGACTGCTGCATGTCTGGGCCCATGGGTCTACCTCAGCCAGGGTCAGAGTTGATGACCTTGTCTCCTGTTACCACGAAAAGCCATGCAGATGCTCAGGGTCTGTTCAGACATTTAAGACCATGTTGTTATCCTAGGTCCATGCTGTCAGGGCCAAATTGGTCTGGATGGCTTGTGCTACCATTAGGGCCAGGGAGATAACCAGGTCCGAGATGCTGCTGAGTGCCATGTCTGGATCCATGGCCTTGCTATAATTGGGGTCTGTGTTGATGTCCATGGCCTGTGTTATCACAAGGGGTCAAAGGAACCACCATGCATGTTAAAGTCCAAGGGTCATGTTGAACTGGACCCATTCTTCACTGGCCCTGGCATAGCTGGCCCTGCCTCTCACTGGATATTACAGCAAGAGAGCTGACCCTGTTGCAGGGGGCACAGGAGAGCCATCCCTGAGGGATGGAGAACATCAGAAGTGACCCCACCCCCTCATCTGTCCTGTGGTGGCATGGGTAAAGGAAAGATGCCCTCCATCCACTCCTTGCTACCTTTGGCAGGCAAGAGAGCTGGCACTGGAATCAAGAAAGCTGGAGAACTGGCCCTACCCTTTATTTACTGCAGCACACAGGAGAGCTGACCATGTGGGCCAGTGGAGCAGGTGAAACAGCCCTGAGGGTACGGGATCAGAAGACCCACCTCTCCCTGGACTGCAATATGGAGGCATGGGTGAGGGAAAGATGTCCTCCCCCTACCAACTAACTACATCACACAGGAGAATGGGCACTGTGCCCCATCTGAACCACACACAAGAGCTAACCCCAATGTCGGGGACACAGGTGAGCCAATGCTGAGGGTGCAAAATCAGGAGAGCTGACCCCACCCCACCCCCTTTTATTCAGCCTACAGCAATTGGAAGGACAGCACTGTACACGGCTTTGGCAAGACAGTGGGGCTGACCCTGGTAGTATGAGTGTGGGTGAGCCAGCCCTGAGGGCAGGAGAGCAGGAGAAATTGCCCCATTCCTTGCTTCAGGCTGCATTGGATGAGCTAACAGAGGCAGTTCTGGAGAACTCACACTGGTAGTGATGATAAGGGAAAGCTGGAGGGCTGAGCAACCCAGCTATTACCCAGGCCCAGAACTGGTGGCTGTGAGTTAGCCTACCCAACATTCACTTCATCTATGAACTATTGGAGCATGTGAAGGGAATGAACTTAGAGATTCAAACTGCAGGATCTCCAGGACACAATACAACAATAGGATATTTATGGTGAATCCCAGCAAGTACCCATTAGCAATAGTGTAGCAGAAACCAGAGGCCTTAATCCAGTCCAATAACACATAGCAATAAACACTTACAAATAAAAATGAAAGGACTAAAGGGTAAACTGTGACTCCACAGGCCATACTATAGCTTCCGCAACACAATTATTTTTTGTTGATGTTGTTGTTCTGTTTTGTTTGATTTTTGGTTTTTCTTTTAATTTTTTTTTTTGGTGGGGGAAATTGTGAGGGCAGAGGGTAGATGCAAGGGGAGAGGGAGATAACTGGAATCAGGATAGGTGATGTGAAATTCACAAAGAATCAATAAAAGTTAAAAGAATAGAAACAAACAAAAAATGACAAGGGCTTTAAATGCAGATCAGTGGTAGAGAGAGTGCCTAGCATGTGCAAGGCTCTAGATTCTCTTCCCTGTACCTCATAATAAGAGGAGAAGGAGGAGAGTGCAAGTATGTCTTTTTGTCTATAAATTTGAAATGTGAATTTTCTGAAATTCAGGAAAAAATATCTCAGCTTGAAGTCATTGCTACATTTGTCATATACTAAGCCATTAAAGTGGTTGTTATTTCCCAATATGTTAATTTGTTGACCAAATGTAACAAGATCCAAAATAAATGAATATTAATCAACAAGTTTATTTGTGTTTTCAGGAAAAGACAATTTAGTCCAGGTAGAATGGTTTCTCAAATTCACTGAACACAGACTTCTTAACCCATCATTTTTTGAAATTTTTTTTATTGATTTTTATTGAGCTCTACATTTTTTCTCTGCTCATTTCCCTGCCTCTCCCCTCCCCTTTAGCTCTCTCCCAAGGTCCCCATGCTCCAAATTTACTCAGGAGATCTTGTCTA
>NC_022026.1:32690421-32699178 GCF_000317375.1 Microtus ochrogaster
TTCTACAGGTTGACATCCAGTTATGCCAGCACCATTTGTTAAAGATGCTTTCTTTCTTCCATTATATAATTTTATCTCCTTTGTCAAAAATTGGGTATTCATAGGTTTGTGGATTAATATCCGGGTCTTCAATTCAATTCCATTGGTCAATGTCTCTGTTTTTTTGCCAATTCCAAGCTGTTTTCATTACTGTAGCTCTGTAATAGAGTTTGAAGTCAGGGATGGTAATGCCTCCAGAAGTTCCTTTATTGTATAGGATTGTTTTTGTTATCCTGGGTTTTTTGTTTTTCCATATAAAGTTGATCATTGTTCTCTCAAGGTCTGTGAAGAATTTTGTTGGGATTTTGATGGGGATTGCATTCAATTTATAGATTGCCTTTGGTAGAATTGCCATTTTTACTATGTTGATCCTACCAATCCAAGACCATGGGAGATCCTTCCATTTCCTGCTATCCTCTTCAATTTCTTTCTTCAGAGCCTTAAAGTTCTTATCAAATAGATCTTCACTTCCTTGGTTAGTGTTAAAGAGCAGAAGGAGGGTGAATATGAACAAGGAAGTCAGGACCATGAAGGGTTGGTCCACCCACTGAGACAGTGAGCCAGATCTAATGGGAGCTCACCAAAGCCAGCTGGACTGGGACTGAATGAGCATGTGATCAAACTGGACTCTCTGAATGTAGCTGACAATTGGGGCTGACTGAGAAGCCAATGATAATGGTACTGGGATTTGTCTCTACTGATGTACTGGATTTTTGGGATCCTATTCTATTTGGGTGCATACCTTCTTAAGCCTGGATATAGCAGGGGAGGCCTTGAACTTCCCACAGGGCAGGGTACCTTGCCCTCTCTCGGGACTGGAGGCAGGGGGGAAGAGGGGGAGTGGGAGGGAAATGGGAGGAGGGGAGGAAGTGGAAATTTTGAATGGTATTATTTATAAAGCAACAAAAACTTTTAAAAGTGACTATAAATAAATATAAATGACTTAATAAATAGACATACATGCAAAGTATTTGTCATACAAGTTTTTCCACTTGTTTGATGAAAGTTACTCTGAGATATTTTATGCTATTTGTGACTATTGTGAAGAAGGGTGATATTTCTGTGATTTCTTTCTCAGCTTTTTTATCATCTGTGTACACAAGGGCTACTGATTTTTTATAGTTAATCTTGTATCCATTACTGAAATTGTTTATGAGTTGTAGAAGTTCCTTGGTAGAAATGTGGGGTCACTTATGTAAACTATCATATCATCAGCAAATAGAGTTTGACTTCTTTTCCAATTTGTATCCCCTTGATCTCCCTTTGGTGTCTTATTGCTGTAGCTAGGGCCTCAAGAAGTATATTGAATAGATATGGAGTGAGTGGACAACCTTGTCTTGTTCCTTATTTCAGTGGGAATGCTGGGAGTTTCTCCTTATTTAGTTTGATGTTGGCTGTTGGCTTGCTGTCTATTGTCTTTATTATGTTGAAGTATGTTCCTTATATCCCTGCTCTCTCCAAGACCTTTATCATAAAGGGATGTTGTATTTTGTCGAAAGCTTTTTTGGCATCTAATGAGATGATCATGTGGTTTTTATTTTTCAGTTTGTTTTTATGGTGGATTATGTTGAGAGATTTTTGTATGTTGAACAATCCCTGCTTCTCTTGGATGAAGCCAACTTGATCATGGTAGCTGATGGTTCTTATGTATTCATGGATTTGATTTGCCAATATTTTACTTAATATTTTTCCATCAATGTTCATAAATGAGACTTGGTCTGTAATTCACTTTCTTAGTAATGCCTTTTTGTGGTTTGGGTATCAGGGTAATTGTAGCCTCATAAAAAGAGTTTAGCAATGTTCCTTCTGTTTCTATTGTGAGGAATATTTTGAGGAGTATTAATAATAGTTCTCCTTCGTAAATCTTGTAGAATTCTGAGCTGAAACCATCTGGTCCTGGGATTTTTTTCATTGGGAGATTTTTATGACTGTTTATATTTCTTCAGCAGTTATAGGTCTATTTAATTTGCTTATCTGGTCTTGATTTAATTTTGGTAAGTGATGTTTATCCAGAAAGTTGTCCGTTTCCTTTAAGTTTTCCAATTTTGTGGAGTACAGGTTTTTGAAATATGACCTGGTGATTCTATGTATTTTTTACTCCATGTCTGTTGTCATGTCCCCCTTTACATTTCTGATTTTGTTAATTTGGATAGTCTCTCTCTGCCTTTTGGTTACTTTGGATAAAGATTTGTCTATTTTGTTGATTTTCTCTAAGAACCAACCTTTTGTCTCATTAATTCTTTGTATTGTTTTCTTTGTTGCTATTTTGTTGATTTTAGCTCTCAATTTGATTATTTCCTGCCATTGAGTTCTCTTGCTTCTTTTTCTTCTAAAGTTTTCCAACGTTCTGTTAATTCTCTAGTGTGTTAAGCCATCATTTTTAAGCAATAGTTTTTACTTCATGTTCCAAGTAGTTGCTGGAGTTCCAACAATCACATCTCTCTCCATTAAGCATGAAGAAGAAAGGAGAAAATGAACATCTGCTTCATGTGAGAGTACCTTCTGAGAAACACATATCACATTTCTATCTAACTTTCATTAACTATAGTTCAATGAGTTTATAAGGAAATTGGGTGGCAATGAACTGAAGTATAAATACAAAAATGGTAATGGAGATAGCGAGTGAATCACATGCCTGATAAATTTAACTTTTGATAAAGGAAAGGATAAGGCCTAAGAAGGTGATTTGGTAGTTACAAAAGCATATTGATGATGCTGAGAACCCAAGCTTGGTTTTTGATGTTCATATCAGATGCCTCACAACTACTTATAACTAGTTCCTAGAAGATCTGATGTCTCTGGCCCTCATGGGCATCTGCATGTAAATACACTGTTTTTTTTTCTTCTAAAAAAGAAAAAGAGGATTATTTATGTAGGAAACCATCTTTTAAGTTTGCAGAGGTTTGTGTACATGAAGCACTATGAATTAGCAAATGGAAACAAACTAAGAGAAAAGTTGTTTTTTGTGATATTATGTGATTATAATTTCAGAGAAAAAAAGAAAGAATTGATAGGAAGATGGTATGTAGAAACATATCAAATTTGGGTAGAAGAAATTGCCCTTCCTAAAATATGAACAAAACTTGAGTTCAACAATGATAACTCAAATTTGGAAATCATCCAGATCATTTTCAGTGTTAGAGTCTTGTCATGTTGTTTAAAAGAGGAAAATATATAATGTGATTAAGAAACACTAAACATTTAACATAGAGTTCATAACTTCATTGCCCATGTCCCTTCAGGACTCATCCTTCAACTTGAGCTCCTGACTTCATTTTCCTGGCACCTTTTGAACTGGTACGTATCTCTCATTTACACCTTTTTTCTTCAGTTTTGACAATCCATAGTCCATTACATATGGAGTTTTTCTTCAATAATAATTATGGCTTTTTTTCTTTTCTTTTTCTTTTATAGACTAGGTTTCTCTGCGTAACAGCCCTGGTTGTCCTGAAACTCCGACTAGGCTCACTCCCAGGTGTTGGGATTAAATGCATCTGCCTGGCAATAATAATTACTTTTCAAATTTTGAGTTTAGTTAAAATTTTTATTTAATGACACTTCTAAAATTGCTCTGGACTCCAAATGCTACTAAAATTGATCACCAATTAATAAAGGAACTAAGATGATCCCTTCATGAATCAATCATTTTCCCATGATCTGTCTGTCTCAGTATCTCTATTACTGTCATAAAACACCATGACCAAAAGGAACTTGGAGAGGAAAGGGTTTATTTGCTTTACAGGTTCACCATGAAGGAAGTTAATTCAGGACACTAAGACAGGAATGTGGAGGTGTTAACTAAAGCAGAGACCATGGAAGAGTACTGTTTTTGGCTTGGTCTCGATTGTGCCCAATTTGAGACCCCCAGAGAGACCATAGGACTCTAGTCAAGTCCAGAATGCAAAAGCAACGTTTGTTCTTTCCAGATAGCTGGGAGCTCAAAGCCACCACTCACAATTTGGCACAGTGGGGAGAGCTCCTGTTCCTCCTTTGGGGTTGACATATATAGGCCAAAACCAGAAGCCAGGTTTATTTATGGTCAACTTGCTAAACACAGGGTATGGACCATTTCTGCATACCCCCTTCCTTCTTTAAGCAGGTACTTCTGCTATTGTGCTTGTCCCTGCCCTCCCCCCAAGTAGTTACATCTTCTATCTAGACCACAGTGCTGAGTGTCCACAGGTGGCTAGCTGCTAGGGACAGTTGGTTTGCACTTTTACAAAGGTTCCTGTTTCCAGCTAACTCTTGATGTTGCAAAGTTCCTTGAACCCAGTGTCTTAACTAGCTCATGATCAAGCAAACTTTCTTGGAATTTTTTATGTCCTTACATTTCTCCCTTCTCTTGTAACTTGGAGGACCAATCTTGGTTCCACCTTAGGGCCAAACAGGGGCAACATACTTTTCTTCCTTGATATCAAGGGGTCAAGGGGGCTATTTATGATGCATGGTTCAAATTTTAACCGTAGCAGGAGTATTATTATGGGTTCCATTAATCCAGTTATTAAAGTAGTTAGCCAAGGAGATGATGAAAACCAGGACTCAAACCATCTTTGGGAAGCCTCATGCTCCTTTTTACACTTTTCTAATCCTTTCCTAACTTTGGCCAAATTGTCTCTCATAATGTTTAAATAGTAAATGTAAAAACAGAATTTCTATCCTAAAACTGCAGAGTCTTTCTATGTAAGGGAGTTCCCTTTTGACTTAGCCTTTCAACCAGAAAGTACAGGATGGTGTATTCTTTTAACTGCTCCCAGGTGACTTGGGGTGTCTTTGTCCAGGGTTAACAAAGGTGAAATGCTAGTGAAAAACAAAAAGAAAATTTAGGCAATGGAGTGTTTATCAGGAGCATCTCGTTTGTGGACTCTGTTGAAGAGCCATGGAACATTCACATCAGCTAGACTGGTCCATATCAGTTTTCAGCAATTCCAGGGTTCATAGTCATTTGGAGCAGATTGTAGTTAGCAATTAATGCTTTGTTGTTTCTATCAATCAAGGGACAAATTCAAACTAGAAGCAGAAGTTTAATACATTTGCAACTTTTAGAAAAAGCAAATAACAGATATCTATAAAACAGCAAAATTAATTCATACCTTCAAGTCATAGCAAAAACACAGATTTCTGTTAAAAGTGTGTAGACAACCAAAAGAAATTTAAAATCTTGAGCTTGTGATCCAAACAATAAGTGGTTATATTTTAATTAATTTATATTTATACCTTAAAATTTGATGCTGTCAAATTAACAAAACTATAACTAGTGCAGCCATCAATACTGTCAGAGATCTCAAAAGGATAAATAAATTATATTTAAGTACAGACCAAACAGCTTTCAAAACTATTAAAAAGTGACAGAGCACAGCCCATGTACAGTTCATACCCAGGTCTCCATAGCATCGGAGACAAAGTATCAGAACAGCAGGCTTTACAAGGCCCGTAAGATGAGAGGTTCCTGTTGAAGAGGAAAAAGACTGGCCTTATTTTGTGTAGGCAAAAGTGGTACAATCAATTCTATAGTGTCCGTAGTCTGGACTGGGTACTGGCAACAGGTGTTTCACTGGGACATCTCACCCAGTGGTCAACGTCATCATTATCCGGGTAGAGACATCATGGTGTCGCATAATCTTCTTTGGAGACCTTGGGTCACTGCTAGGATCTGGGAGTCTCTGTCTGATATAAGCTTTTTAATCATTATTTTATATGCCGTATTCCATATCCTAAATATTTAGGGCTGCCCGGGTATTTTACATCATACGTTATCAGATTTAATCTTTAAATTAATGATTTTAGATTGAAGCTAATATAGAAACCAAATTAGCTTTTCTGATCACGTCTGTCCATTAGTGAGAGCCTGGTCCCTTGGCCTAGGGAGTCAGCTCTCTCTCTCAGACAGCATCTCCTCATAGCGAGTCTCCCTCAGACAAAGAGTTTAGAGAAACATAAAGCACACACACACACACACACACACACACACGCACACACACACACACACACACACACACACATATTTTTCAGACAATTAGCACATACATACATGTATCTTACCGGTATTAGAATAAACCTGTAGACCTTTGGCGATCCTGGGTTCCCAACCAGTGCACCAAATGTTGTGCCCAAATTAAGACCCCCAGAGAGACCACTGGAATCCAGTCAAGTCCAGAATGCAAAAGCAAGTTTTGTTCTTTCCCTATAGCTGGGAGCTCAAAGCCACCACTCACAATTTGGCACAGTGGGGAGAGCTCCTGTTCCTCATTTGGGGTTGACATATATAGGCCAAAACCACAAGCCAGGTTTATTTAGGGTCAACTTGCTAAACACAGGGTGCGGACCATTTCTGATAGCCCCTTCCTTCTTTAAGCAGCTACTTCCGCTATTGTGCATGCCTTCCGCTCTTCCCCCAAATAATTACATCTGCTTCCTTCTAGACCACAATGCTGGGTGTGAACAGGTGTCTAGCTGCTAGGGACAGCTGGTTTGCACTTTTACAAAGATTCCTGTTTCCAGCAAACTCTTGATGTTGCAAAGTTTCTTGAACCCAGTGTCTTAACTAGCTCCTGATCAAGAAAACTTTCTTGAAATTTTTTATGTCTTTATAGTCTCCAACTTCAATTTCAGGAGCCATGATCACCTGCCCAGGAGTAGCACTGCTCACACTAGGCTAGGCCCTCACCTATCAGTCATTGCTGAAGAAAATGCTTTACAGACTTTCCTTAAGTCTGGTCTAATAGAAGCGTTTTCTCAATTGAAGTTACTCTTTCTGGATAACTCAAATTTTTGTCAAATTGACAAAAATGTAGCTAGATCATTATCCTTAGGTGTCCCAAGTGAATCTCTAAGTCAAAGACCCAAAATAATATACAAATGGCCTTCAATTTATAAGGGCTATACTGACAAAATTTCAATATTAAGATGGTGCAACGATATACACAAAGTGGAAGCCATTCTCTGAGATTTACATGCACATCCGTTATTAACACCAGTGTGGGCAGATTTTTCTCTGTCCCACCAGCCAGTTCCCAAATAACCACATAGACATTACTTATTAATTATGAAAGCTTGGCCTTAGCTTAGACTCATTTCTAACTAGCTCCTATAACTTAAATTAACTCATTTCTATTTGTTTACATTTTGCCTCATGACTTTATTACTTTTACCCATGCTGCTTTCTTGCTTTCTCCACATCTGGCTGGTGGCTCTCTCCTTCTTCCTTCCAGTTTCCTCTCTGCCCTGAAAATCCTGCTTAACTATTTCTTGTAAAGCACAACACCATATCTGTTCTTTGCAGTATTCACTAAGCACTATGGTACAGTAAGTGCCTGTACTACGTGACAGTTTGTGGGTCTCAGGCAAGGGCCTGGAGATTGACACACACACAGACACAGAGACAGAGACACAGGGGCATGGGTCATCCTTGAATTTCCCAAGAATGTCCCCTTTATCGTATTCCAGGGCAGCTTATATAGGGATCCTTAATTGATAGCCGTGTCCCAGCCAACCCACCAGAAACCACTCCCTTGTCATTAGGAACTCCTGAGGGTCTCATGCTCAGAGCAGCTGCAAACACAGGATAACAAGTTGCTTTTCTCAAAGTAGTTGCATTATTAAAAAACAAGTTGTTTACAGGTAATTTAAGGTCTGGGGGTCAACCGTCCCCACAATTTGTTGTTCGGCATTTTATTAAACCAATCTGACTAACACATCTTCAATGTATACAAAAAATTTATTCCACAATGCACAAGGCTCCAACTCTACCACACAATTATGAAGGTAAATAATCATTTACCCTATACAATGCACTGAGTGACCAACTTTCTTTTGATAGTATGTCTGTATTTGGGATTTTATCGCTCACTGTATCTGTAGAATGCCCACCTGTGTTTGTACCTGATGTTTTCGATACTTTTTGATTATAAGATAGGCTTTATTGTCACTGCTTTTTCCCAGCAGAGGGCTGATACAAATATACTGAGAGTGTTTGAGGTAGGCCAGGCTAACCTGTGGTGTTAGGTACATTATTATATTTATTTTGACTTACAATATAGTTTATTCCTGTTGTGTTTATCAGGATGCAAACCCATAATAAGTCATCTGGATATGATTTCTCTTTATCTATACACAAATCAGTCTGCCTGTAAAGAAAATTAAGTCATAAGTCAAAAACAAAGACAACTTAAAACAAACAGAGTCCTATCTCATTACCAAACCAATTACTAAATGTTTGACTTCCCATAGCAATAGCATGAACATAAAACTCATTGTTGTCCAAAATCAAGCTGCGTGATGTTACAGAAAACAGAAAGGATCAGCAGTTGCTGCTACTGCATGTCCATGCTGGGAGGTAACATTGTGAGACATAATGGCTCCATTTGGATTTACAAGTCAATGCATTGGTGAGGCTAAAAAGGCAAATAAGACCACATGCAATGACAACAAGTAAGAACTATGAGGTACAATCATTCAAGTATAAAGAAAGAGTCTGAGTGAGTCATAACCAGATCATTCGAGACACATCCATCATCATTAAAAAAAAGACACACAATCCTCCTTTTTCCCCAAGTTCCCCCCATCCTCCCTTTCTCCCTTATCTTTCCCCATCTCCCCTTACCCCCTCCCACCCCACCCCAAGATCCCAATTTTCTCCCCGGCAATTTTGTCTACTTCCCATAGCCAAGAGGATAACTATGAGTTTTTCCTTTGGTTCACCTTCTTAGCTTCTTTAGGATC
>NC_022026.1:32699921-32710587 GCF_000317375.1 Microtus ochrogaster
GAAGGGTGGGAGAAGGAGGAGGGAAATGGGAGGCTGTGAGAAGGTGGAAACTTGAAAAAAATATATAGTAATAAAAATTAAAAAAAGACACACCGAAGCTACTTGTACATTCAAGAAATGAAGTGATATCTCCTCCTTAGTGCCATGAAAGGATGAAAAATTATAACCATTTCTGTACTCCATAATCAGAGGAGAACATTTTAGGAAATATCAGTATTTCTTTTCTATCCTGAGGTGAGAAAAATAGCTGCTAAAAAGTACACTGTGGTATTAAAAACTCTGCTTGTAACAGCATGTTCATACCTGTGAGTTTAGCATAATTAGATATTTAAAAGGGATACATCTAATAAATCCAACTGCCAAGCTAATATGCACTACAATCAGTACTTAGTTTTTGCTAAAGAGAAAGCTGAGAAGACTTAATTAAATTTATTTACCTCATTAAAAATAAATAAAAATAAGAATCTAAGACACTAATATAAATATAGCCAGTAATTTTTCATCTAGAATAAAATAGAATTGAAAATTATAAACTTAAACTCTGGGAATAATTCAACAATTCCTTTTTAATATCTATAACTATAAAGACATGTATAGTCACAGGATTTTAGAGACTTAACAATTTGATAAATCAGTCTCTTTCTTCATGTCAATTCCTGACATATACTTCCACTACATAAATGCTGAATGAATGAATGAATCAATGACAAGCAAATTAGTTAATGCTGATACATAGGAGAGGGATGAAAGAAGTCTGAAAAACAAGTTAAACAGGGCTTGGGAAGATAATAGGTCTGTAAATGAACACTCTTACTGAGCAAGCTTGAAGTCCTAATTTGGATCCCCAGCACCTATGTGTTAAACCATACACATGGACTGAAGAAATAGATGGTCATTGGGTTAAAACTGCTTGCTGAGCCTATAGAAGGCCTGAGCTTGGTTCTCATTCCCCACCTCAGGCAGCTGACAACATTCTGTAACAACAATATCTGGGGAGTCAACATCCACTTAAGATCTCTGGGCACAGGCATGCCCATGCGCATGAGCGTGTCTGTGTGTGCAAAGCAAGGTATAACTGTTCATGTATATAATGTCAGAGCTGGGGTAGAGTTAAAGATGTGAGGATTGCTTGAAAAACTCATGAGCTCTATATTTAATAAAAGATACTGTTTCAAGAAAATAAAGCAGAGACACCCAATGTCCTCTTTATCTGTTTCTTATGCCTTTTCTTGGACTATTTTTTTCTGTTTGCTTTGTCCTATTTTTATGTGTTAGTTTTTTTAATCCTCTTTTATTTTGTTATTATTTCTTAGAAGCCTGTTTCTTTTCTAATGAGGGGTACAAAAAGGGAGGGGAGATGGAGAGGAACTGGGAGTAGAGAGAGAGGATATATAATCAGGATATATAATGTGAGAAAAAAACTATTTTCAATAAAAGGAAAAAATAGAAAAAGGCAGATAATCTACAAGTTTCAAACATAGCCAGGATGTTGATTGCTGTAGTTTAGAGGAACGTAGCAGGCAGATACAATTTCCTGGATTGGACTACAGAAGGAAAGGCAGTTAAAACTGTAGAGACATGTTCAAAAAAATATGCTTTACTATTTGGATGCTTACAATCCTAGAATTATTACTTCACAGATTTTCTTGTGCTCCTAAGCTAACATATTTAGTGATGGAGGAGTGCCATCTGTCTACATGTTACTTTCATTGGTTAATAAAGAAACTGCCTTGGCCCTTTGATAAGACAGAAAATTAGGTGGAGTAGACAGAACAGAATGCTGGGAAGAAGGCAATGAGGCAGATGCCATAGCTCTCCTCTCTGAGATGGACACAGGTTAAAATCTTCCTGGTAAGCCACCACCTCAAGGTGCTACACTCATTAATAGAAATGGGTTAATCAAGATGTGAGAGTTAGCCAGTAAGAGGCTAGAGCTAATGGGCCAAGCAGTTTTTTAAATAATACAGTTTCCATGTAATTATTTTGGGTAAAGCTAGCCAGTGGCTGGGAGCTCGAGAGCTGGGCCTGTGCCACTCTCATAACTAAAATTTAGAAAAGTAGAACATTAGTGATGCAAAGAGGGACTTTGTTAGCACCTCCATTCATTTTGTGTTTGAAGCCATAATACAAAAAGAAACTTTAAATGACAAACTGAAAACTGGCTGTTTGAACCCAAATCTGTTGATCACAAGTTTTATTGCTTGGTTCAGGTTGTTAATGTGCCTACCTTTGTAGAAGGAGCTGCAGGCAGGCCTGCTTTTTGTCCCACCCGGCTCCTACATGGTTAGCTTCACACCTAAAATAACAACACACGAATTGTATTCATTTTAACAATTCCTGGACCATTAGCCTCTTATTGGCTTATTCTCACATCTTGCTTTAACCCATATTTAGTAATCTATATAGCACCATGAGGTGGTGGCTTACCGGGAAAGATTCAGCATGTCTGACATGGTGGCTGGCTCCATGGTGTCTTCCTGAGGCATTTGCCTCATTGCCTTCTTCCCAGAATTATGTTCTGTTTATAAATGCTGTTGAACTAATCCAAGATAGATATTTTAAAAATACCTTGACTTCAAAATTTGGATCTAAGGTTATAATGCTTTGGAAAAGTCCTTCTTTTGTTTTCACAAAGGATAAGACCCTGTGGATTGCTTCTATCCCAATATGGTATGATGGACCACACCCTCCTGAAACGTTGCTGTGAACACCTTCAGAAAATCACTCCACTCAACTGCTGACTTAGATGAAGCTAGCACACAGGGTATACCATGAAAGACCTGAATAACAGCGTCCCTATACAACACGAAGAAGTTTGAAGAGAAATAACTACATCCATATTCCCAAATATTGTTTATAAATGTTCTTTTAATTTAAAAGGGGATATGATATAGAGATAAATAATTTGCATTGGTATGGATTTTAAGGTCAATTTTGTTATATGTATATGTGTTTCTGCTTTTTATTAAGGTATTGTGATTGTGTAGTTCATTTAAAAATATAATGTATAATTAGGAAATATAGGTTGTTAAAGGATAATCATCAATTGGTCAAGTTTGTAGTCATGTTAGTTAGACTTTCTAGATGTGCATAGATATATTTCAGATAGGCATTCTTCATATCTTTCAAAGACTATAGAATATGACATTTAATGTTTTAATAAGTTAGGACTTTTCATGACAATGAGACAAGTCTGCTCCTGGCAGCACCAATCTACTTCAAGAGGAATATGGGCATCAAAGAGGCTCCTTATGGAGTTTGATAGCCATTTGGGCAAGAAACCGCTCTTGCCTGGACTGATACATAAACTGTAACCCACAGAGAGAGGACTACTGAACTTCCTAAAGGTGAGATGGTCTTTTGGGGTTCCTGATTCATGAAAGAGTATGTGAGACATTCTGCAGGACACAGCAGAAAGTGACTGTACTGCCTTTGAAATTTCCTGCTTCATGGAAATGTCTGCTGGAAACTATGGGCCTGTAGGCTGAAGACGGATGCCCCAGCAGTACAAAAGAACTTTGGGTGACTGTACAGGCAGCAAGATGTCTCTGTCATTTCTAGAGTTTTGGAAGTTGCTTACTTCTTGTTTGCTTAGGTAATATTATATCCTTTTGGAGTCTTTGATGGAGTTGAAGAATGGTTAGTTATAGGTATAGTTTTCCTTTGTTATTATAAAAGATAAAATAAAACTAAATATTGTAATTGTAATTCTTGCTTGATAACTGTTTTGTTATATGTAATGTTACTATGTTAAAGTTAAAGCCTTTATTTTTTGTTTAAACAGAAAAAGGAGAAAAGATGGAGGAGGGTCATCTGTCTATGTGTTACTTTCATTGGTTAATAAAGAAACTGCCTTGGCTTTTTGATAGGACAGAAAATTAGGTAGGTGGAGTAAACAGAACAGAATGCTATTACTAGGGAGGGGTGTCCATGCAGCTCTACTCCTCCTTGAGTGTGTATATGGAGTTAATGATAGCTAGAAAAGTGATATGGGATTCCCCTCTGTATGATGTGAATACCATTGCTTAATTTTAAAAAACTGCCTTTGGCCTGCACAGAGAAGAATAGAAGCATGAGGGGAAAACTAAACTTAATGCCAGGAGAAAGAAGGCAGAGTCAGGAGAAGCCATGTAGCCCTGCCAGAGATGGATGTCGGACAGAACTTTACCCGGTAAGCCACAGCCATAAGGTGATATGCAGATTAATAGAAATGGGTTCAATTAAGATATAAGAGCTAGCAAAAATATGCTTAAGCTATAGGTCAAGTAGTGATTCAAATGGTATACTCTCTGAGTGATCATTTTGGGTCTAAGCAGCTGGAAACGAACAAGCAGCTCCTCCCACAACAGGGAAGTAAGAAATATTTCATCAGGGACATAACCACTGCTAAGTTGACGATGCTTCTGTAAGCAACTATAATTAAACATATTGTTACTAAGAAAAGATGTGAAAGTAGAAGGGGGTCTAATTGGGAAGGGAAAGAGTATTAATGGGTGTGGGAGGAGAACATGAAAATGTAGCAGTAAAACAGGCCAAATGTGCACTGCCTCTTTTATGATAGCTTGACTAAATGACTATCTAAAACTATGGTGGTACAAAATTAATATGCATTCATTAGAAATTATTCCTACAATGTTGAATGTTCATCTTGTCCTGGTGTAGAGGTAGGCTGTAAAATCCTCCCCTTTCTTGAGGTAGACATTAGCAGACTCATAGTCTAAGTGAACCACACAACCACAAAGGGAAACAGCCAATATGCTACAGTGCACTGTGCTAAGGTATATTGTTTTATGCACTAAATGCATTAAATGCATGTAACCTTACTTTATTTTTACCTTGGGACAGATTTCTTGTGATATAATCCTATAGTCACTCAAGGAACATCTATATTTACTTAAGGGATACAACTCATGGAACCCACTGTGAACTTCCAAAATATCACTTTTTTGTGATAAAATCAATGGAAATATCCTACAAACCTCCCAAATCCAAAAAGAGTAAGAAATTCTGGGCCCAAAGTCAAACAGTGAAACTGTGAGAATAAACATTTAAAGCAAAGAGTTATAAAATTAGGCTAAAGAGATTTCCTCAGCCAGTCATTTAGAGCTATGGTGGAGTTTTTTCTGTTATAAGTTGGATAATGATAGAACAACTAGACACAAATATACTCCTCTAGCTTTTAACTTATTAGACTCTTATCATTATATTTTTCCTTCTCTTGTTTGCCCTGTATCGTTGCCTTTATGTTGTCACTATGTCTTCTTTTTTGAACATCCCCTTTTCTAACTTGTTCAATATAGCCTCCTATAAACTGGAATGTCACAGGGTCAATAGTGTTTGTATGCTTTTTGTATTAATTAGTGATGGTAAAAAATAGTGGAGTTTAAAAATCACCACTTTGAAACAATGACACTAGAAATTTATTATATCAAAAAACATGACTTGCTGTATGAGCATTGCTATACTGTACAACATTCCTGTACCAATTGTGCCTTAACTCAGGCATGAACAACAATTTTCTTTCTAATGGAGAACACTAGCACACAGAATCTAAACAAAGAGATCAAAGTTAATGTCACAGGTGAAAGAACATACATCTTACTCTATGATAGGTAGGCTTTTCACAAATGCATAAGCTAAATAAAATAAAAGGAAACATCAGAAAAACACAAATTGAGGGACATTCTACAAAATATATGGTGTATAATTATGAATCTTAAAAAATAAGGATTGACTGACGTGGATTAGAGAGATGCCTCAGTGGTTAAGAGCACTTGCTGCCCTTGGAGAGGTCTTGGGTTTAGTTCCCAGCACCCACATGGCAACTTACAACCATTTGTAACTCAAGTTCCAGGAGATCCAATATCCTTTTCTGGCCTCCATCAGTACTAGACATGCGCACAGTACACAAGTATACATGCAGGCAAAACATTCACATGTATAGATTAAAAATAGATAAATTAAAAAATGAGACTGGGGTAATTGTTTAGGAACAATGAATTCCCTAGATAAATGAATGGAATTTGTGATCCTGTATTATTTTGAAGGATATAATTGGTGCAATTGGTAAGACATGAATATTATCCATATGCTTTAAAATATATTGTATCTTGAAGACAAAGGATAAAGGATATGTGGCAAGTGCTAATTCATATATGTATATGAAAGAAAATGGGAGTCTTTATCTTTCTTTAAGTTTGAAATTATTAAGAAGAAAAAATTGTTGAGGATTCATTATCCCTTTTATTTTCTTATAAATAAATAGCATTAGAATTATATATAATTTAATTAGTGAATTAGCATCTACTTACTGTATCATTGATTGAACTATATAAGATTCCTTGGGATTATATTTTCATATGTGCAGATATATATCGCTTTTACTTGTAAATTTACATCTTTGTACGATTTATGAAAATTTATTCAATAATGAAGGGAAAATTACCTGAAAGATGAAAATCTACAGATTATAGAGAAATATATTAAAATATCTTTGCCTAGGGTTTCTTATATATAAATAAGACTTCATCTACTTGTAGTAGATTATAGCTTTCAGTCACAATCAGAGTAGACACCTTTCCATATGTGTGTTCAAAACGCTTGGCTTTTTAATTATCGTTTATGAACAGTAATTACAGGAACATAAATCCATAATTATAGGTAACTCACACTGATAATGCATTTAAATCAAACACTGTCATTATTAATTTTCACAGTTATCTTTTTTCATATTATTGCAATGAAAATATGACAACGATCTGGACTAAAGAAAGTGTGGCACAATGGATCTGCTGTTGCTAGAAAGAAATCATCTAATCAGAACAAAAAATTAAAGGTGCTGAAATAGATAGTATCTGCCTGAGATGTTGTGGTAAGAAAGAGCTACCATCTCAAGGAAAAGATTTGACAATGTTAATCCTAAGAATTCACCATTTTGTTCATAAAAATAACTATTATAGTAGTGAATATGTATACATGAATATCTCATTTAAATATGCAGTAAACATTCAAATATTATTTTTGCTGATGAAACCATATTCTAATTATACTTTCCATTAAATATAATTTTCACAGCAACTTTAGTCATCTGCACTCAGAATAATAATGATAATGATAATACAAACATAACAACTATGCTTAACATTAACTGAGCAGTTACTACTAATAAGAAACATGAATATAATGCTTTTTATGCCTCTCAAACTTTAGAGTATTTTATATATAACTCATTTATCCTTCTAATGACCCTATGAAGGGAATATAAGAAGCTCCATGTTTTTTTTTAAAAAATGAGGACACTAATGTTAAATTGTTTTCTCCAAACAAGAGACCTAATAAGTGGTAAGTGGGAAATTTGAGAACAAGTAGCTTGCTTTACAGTCCATTCTTTTAGCAATGTACTATATTTTCTCAGTTGATATGTTCAGACACTGTTACATCCACTATGCAGTCTCTACTCAATTACTTACAGGGATTAAAATGATAATGACTGTTGTATTTAAAGTCACTTAACCAATAAGGAAATTAATGTAGCCACATAATAGTTTAGAAATAAGGAAAATTTACTATTATTAGCTTAGTCATTACTGACCACAATGGACCAAATATTCACATCACTCCTAAACTCACATACTGAAATCGCCAGCAAGATTATAAGGACATAAGAACAAAGTTGTTATAAAAGGGATGGGAATACTTATAAAGAAGCTTTGGAGAAGTTGCCCATTCTATTTTTTATTACATAGCAAGACACCTTGATCCTATTCATGAAGGAAAGAGATTTTATGACCTACTCTACCTTTAAAAGACCATACCTTATTAAAAATATTTATCTTATTTTATTTTTTATTATGTGTCTGTGTGTGTCTGTATATTTGTGTAATATTCATTGGAGTGTCTGCAGAGGCCATCAGAAAGTTGGAACTGAAGTTACAGGTGGTTGAGAGCCACCCAACTTTGTTATAAGAATTCAATTCAGTATAACCTAGCATTTTAGCCAGTAACAAGCTTCATCTTTCAGTAGTATTACATTGTGCACTAAGTTTGACACCTGAATTTTTGACAGCACACAGACAAACTACAACATTTCCAAGAGAGAGATGTAAAAGGAAAAGGATTAGGTTTAAAAAAGAGAATATTAGATTGCACTTCAACTCTATCCTGGTTTAGAGACTCATGATGGATTTCTGAAACCACTGCTGCCCAATAGAGGATGACTATGTCACACAGGAATAGACATATGTAGTATATCCACTGTGCTTAGGTATCAGCTTTATTGAATGTGAAGATGTTGGCCAATGTTTTCATGTCTACCTCAGTGGGGAACTGAGCAGCATAACAATAAGAGAGGCAATAATTTCCCATGACTCTCCCCTAAAGGTGAATGAAACTGTAACCAAAACATCTTACATCCAAATGATCATAATCAGCTTCTGAAATCATTATTTGAAAGTAATGATGCAGGTTTTATTGTCTTTTTAATCTGAACTTGCCATGCATTTTTATCTTTATTTTCAAGACAGGGTTTCTCTGTAGCTTTGGAGACTGTCATGGACCTAGCTCTTGTAGACCAGGCTGGCCTCAAACTCACAGAAATCCACCTCCCTCTGTCTCCTGAGTGCTGGAATTAAAGGTGTTCACCACAACTGCCCTGCTTGTTCCTCTTTTCTCAGCCTTCTAAGTGCTAGAATTGCACACTAGTTCCATGGTACTTGAAAGGATAGTATTCATTCACTAAGTCCACTGTATTTGCCCCTTAATGGACATTTAACAAAACATGCTTCTTTCAGAAACAAGGGCATAGGAAAGACAAGCAACAACCAATTAGGCACTATATACCCTAATAATCTTATATAATTTGGTGTTAGGGAATCACAAACCAGATAAAGTGTATCCCTATTATTAAATTCACAACTTTTATCTTCCTGTTCGCTCAAATTTGCTCCTTATCAGAGAGAGCCAAATGTATCCTATTGAAAATTATCCAACTAGCAAAATGGAGTATCTCAAAATCTCAAGCCATTTTCTTCTTGTTCTTATCAATACAAGATCGTAATTTAGGTTTATCATGCTGCTTACTAGCATATTCATTTTGAATGTACCATTTCTCAAGGTGCTGAAGAGACACTTTTACATTTTTATGGCATCTATTTTATCTCACCTTAGGTTCCATAATTCTTTCTTCCTTTCATGTGTAAACACTCAGAAACTATTTCTAAACTGCAACAGGAATTTAAGATCATCTGTTGAAATCCACAAGAAAGTAATGACATACAGGGTGATATAGCAATAACTGATACTTGAAAGACAGAGTTGGGGGAGCAGACACGGGTGGTGGCGCAGGCAGACTGGCGCAGACGCAGGGCAGCAGCAGCAGCGCGGCAGACCGACACAGACATGGGTGGAAGCATGGCAGATGAGAACTTATATTTTCTGGTGTTCTAAGCTTGAAACAGTAAAGCCCACACTGAGAGCAGATCGTCCCACTATAACTAATTCAAGTAGGTGTTTTGGTGGCTGCCCTGCAAAGTGGGAGGTCCTTTGTTGGCGAGGTCCCTGGCAAACCAGGAACCTGGACCTGTCCCTGAAGACCCTCCTAAGTGGTGAAAATGTTCTTGACCCACGGCGGGAACCAGGAAATGGAGCGGGGGCATTCCCCGACCCCCTTGACTCCCTGGTCAGCCTGCAGGGGCTGCTCCTCCTCTGCTGCGACCTCTCTCTCCCTGGTCCATCCCAGCTTGCCCCCAGAGGACTCATTTCTTCTCCTTCCCTTCTGCGGGGCTAAGGGATCACCCAATTCAGCCTGTTTGGGTGCTGGGCCAGGTGCTCGGGACAGAGGGCAGTGGGATTGTCTTTGTTTTGGTGGCTGGCCTACAGAGTGGTAGACCTTTTGTTGACAAGGTTCCTGGCAAATGGGAAGCCTGTTCCTGTTCCTGTAGACCCTCCTGAGTGGTGTGAGGGACCTTGGCCCATGGCAGGAACCAGGAAATGGAGCGCGGGGGCATATTGTAAGCGGAGCCCATGGCCAGCAGGGAAATCTGATCCTGTTTTAGAAGACCGACTAGATAGTAGCAGTAGGAGGAGATGTGCAGACGACAAGGCAAAAATTCACCCAACGATCTAAAAACAACATGAAAACACCAGAACCCAATGATCTTACAACAGAAGGACTTGAACACCCTAGCACAGAAGTGGAAAAAAACTGACTTTATGAAAGCAATAGAGTCCCTCAAACAACATGTAAAAAATGCCCTTATAAAAATGGATGAGAAGTATAACAAAAAGTCTGAAGAAATGAGTAAATATGTAAATGATACCCTGGGAAACCAAGAAAAAACAATAAAACAGGTAATGGAAACAGTTCAAGAATTGAAAACTGAAATAGAAGCAAGGAAGAAAACACAAACTGAGGACCAGTTGGATACAGAAAATCTAGGTCAACAAGTGGAGACTAGAGAAACAAGCATAATCAATATAATACAAGAGATAGAAGAAAGAATCTCAGATTCTGAGCACCCCATAGAGAAAATAAATGCACTGATCAAAGAAAACAGCAAAGCCAACAAATTCTCATCACAAAACATTCAGGAAATATGGGACACAATAAAAATACCAAACCTAAGAATAATAGGGATAGAAGAAGGAGAAGAGTCACAGCTCAAAGGCC
>NC_022026.1:32712190-32713254 GCF_000317375.1 Microtus ochrogaster
TGGTTCTTGGAGAAAATCAACAAGATCGATAAACCCCTATCCAAACTAATTAAACGAAAGAGAGAACACACAAATAAATAAGATTAGAAATGAAAAGGGGGACATAACGACAGACACAGAGGAAATTCAGAGAATCATTAGATCTTACTACAAAAGCCTGTATGGTACAAACTGGAAAATGCAAAAGAAATGGACATATTTTTAGATAAGTACCATATACCAAAGTTAAACCGAGACCAGTTGAACAATCTAAATAGACCTGTTAGTCATGAAGAATTAGAAGCTGTTATCAAAAACCTCCATTCCAAATAAAGCAGAGGACCAGATGGTTTCAACGCAAAATTCTACCAGAACTTCAAAGAATACCTAATATGTATACTCCTTAAGGTATTTCACAATATAGAAACATAAGAGTCATTGCCAAATTCCTTTTATGAAGCTACAGTCACCCTGATACCAAAACCTCAGAAATACTCAACCAGGAAAGAGAATTACAGGCCAATCTCACTCATGAACATCGATGTGAAAATCCTAAACCAAATACTGACAAACCGAATTCAAGAACACATAAGAAAAATTATCCATTATGATCAAGTAGGCTTCATCCCAGAGATGTAGGGCTGGTTCAACATATGCAATCTATCAATGTAATCCATCATATAAATAAACTGAAAGAAAAAAACCATATGACCATTTCATTAGATGCTAAAAAGCATTTGACAAAATCCAATACCCCTTTATGATAAAAGTCTTGGAGAGATCAGGGATACAAGGGCCATACCTAAATATAATAAAAGCTATTTACAGCAAGCTGACAACTAACATTAAATTAAATGGAGAAAAACTCAAAGCCACCCCACTAAAATCAAGAATATTACAAGGCTGTCCACTCTCTCCATACCTCTTCAATATAGTGCTTGAAATTCTAGCAATAGCAATAAGACAACATAAGGGGATCAATGGGATTCGTATTGGAAATGAAGAAGTTAAACTTTCGTTATTTGCAGATGATATGATAGTATACATAAGCGACCCCAAAAACTCTACCAAAGAACTCCTACAGC
>NC_022026.1:32714939-32718085 GCF_000317375.1 Microtus ochrogaster
TTCTAGCCATAAATAAAGGACATTGAGCCTATAATTCGTGGTGATCCTAGAGAAGTTAAATAAGAAGGTGGACCCAAAGAAAAACATATAGTCATCCTCCTGGATATTAACCTTCAGTAGGCGATGAAAGGAGATAGAGACAGAGTCCCACATTGGAGCACCAGACTACAACTCCAAGGTCCAAATCAGGAGCAGAAGGAGAGTGAGCAGGAGCAAGGAACTCAGGGCCATGATGGGTGCACCCACACACTGAGACAATAGGGATGTTCTTTCAGGAACTCACCAAGGCAAGCTGGTCTGGATCTGAAAAAGCATGGGATAAAACCGGACCACTGCACATAGTGGACAATGAGGACTGGTGAGAAGTCAAGAACAATGGCACTGGGTTTTGATCCTACTGCATGGACTGGCTTTGTGGGAGCCTAGGCAGTTTGGATGCTCACCTTACTAGACCTGGAAAGAGGTGGGAGGTCCTTGGACTCTCCACAGGGAAGGAAACCCGGTGTGCTCTCTGGGCTGATGAGAGAGGGGGAGTTGATCGGGGGAGGGGGAGGGATATGGGAGTCGGTGGTGGGGAAAAGACAGAAATATTTAATAAATAAATATAAAAATAAACAAAAAAAAGAAAGACAGATTTGGGGCTCAAAATCTTGAATACCGGAAAAAATCTCAAGCTTAGTCACTGTGGTCAGCCACATCATCTCTTTTTGAATCAGCCTTCATCTTAACATGGAGATGCTCATGTCACAAGACGTTACCATGCATTACAGGTTAATTAATAAATTATGAAGTATATATAATCTACAAAATATAATCTAGTCAGTGGCGTACTCCATTATGAAGTTAAAGTACTTTACAAAACCATAATGAACGGAGTTGAGTGTGCAGATATGAAACTAGCTGAAAGTCTTAAAGAACAAACTACAATATTCATTTTGTTTCTGCGTAAATGGTCAGCCCTGAAAACATATATGCACACATTATACAGACTGAACAGAATATATTTAGGAATCTATATAATAATTAATGTAAAAGAGGTATTCACTTGGAAGAGAGCAAAGAAAATTTTGGTTCTGGAATTTCTGGATTAATCTTACCACCTGATCAACCAGTTGTTGTATAAATTTGTCATTTAAAAATTTTATTTTAGGTATTACCTGCCCTGAACCACAGACCACAACCCCACACCACACCCAGCCTCTTCATACAGCTACATTCTGTATTCTCTTTTCAAAGTCCAGCCTTGTAAATGAAGTCTTCACCATTCATCAAGAAAACTGGGCTTTGAATCACATGGAAACCATTAAAGAAAATTACAGTAATTGAAATGGAGGATTCTGGAGGCCAGTCCCATTGGATACATCTACAAAACGATTCCCACGGCTAAGGCTCATGGAATATATTAGGAGGCAGAAAGATTGTAAGAGCCAGAGGTACAGGGAGTTTCCTCTGATATTGCATCTCCCAGGAACATCAGAAGCTACACCCATAAAATCTGTTCAACGTGACTGCCTAAACATGGGCTGAAGAAGGCTAACACCAATATACATGCTAACATGGACAAGGGAAAGTTCAAGAGGCCTCAGCCCTACACAAAGAACTACAGACAATGGAGAAATGATAAGAGCAGAAGAAACAGCCTTCACCAGGGAAGAGCACAACTGGGTAAATGGTCAGCTCTGAAAACATACATGCACACATTATACAGACTGAGCAGGTTATATTTAAGAATCTATATAATAATTAATGATAAAAGAGGTGTTCATTGGAAGAGAGCAAAGAAGTTTATATGGGGGTTGCAGGGAGTGAAGGCAGAAATGATACAATTATATTATAATATCAAAAAGAATATTTAAAAATTTATTTATTCTTTTTGTACATATGTTGTGTGTGTGTGTGTGTGTGTGTGTGTGTCAGAGAACATCTTTCAGAAGTGGATCTTTCCTTCCATCATGTTCATTGGAAGAGAGCAAAGAAGTTTATATGGGGGTTGCAGGGAGTGAAGGCAGAAATGATACAATTATATTATAATATCAAAAAGAATATTTAAAAATTTATTTATTCTTTTTGTACATATGTTGTGTGTGTGTGTGTGTGTGTGTGAAGGTCAGAGAACATCTTTCAGAAGTGGATCTTTCCTTCCATCATGTTCCTAGGGATGGAACTTAAGTGCACCAAGCACCATTATCTGTTGAGCCATTTCACAGGCTCTAAGTTTCTCATTTTAACAATGGCTTTGTGGCTAATACAATACTGGTATTATAACCTCAGGAAGCCTGTCTCTCCATGGTACATATTAAACCCTGAAATTTTGGCCAATATACAAGTAAAGCACAGACCTTAAAATTACATGAGGTGAAATAATGCTAAATACAGTACTTCATGTTGAATTTATCATGTTTCAAATGCATGTTACTATGGTAGTTTAACTTTCACAAGTCAAGCTGACCTCAGAAGTCAAGTGGAACATTGATTTTGTTATTTTTTTTAATTTGTTAGACCTCATATGATGTGCTCTGGATCATAAAAAGATATTTTTTTTAATCACCTGACCACAGCATCACCTCTGCAGTGTTAATCTTGAGGAGTAATGCTGAATTTCTTACACTAATAATGGACATGTCCTGGCTAAATGATTGACAGCAATGGAAAGTTTCCAGTAGTGAAGAGGAAAAAGATCTCAACCTTTCATAAGAAGATACAAGAAAAGGAAGATTCTTTAAAACAAAGCATTGAGTACAATTAGAAAGAGATGAGGTGGGGGCAAGAGAAGTTAGGGAGGGAAGTGGTGGTGAACATGATCAAAATATACTGTAGGTATATATGAAATTTTTAAAGAATAAATAATCAAAAAATGGAAAACCCTTTTTAGCAAGAAATAATACTGATCCTCATTTTAATCTTCTAGAATTGAAATATATCTAAATTAACAAATACTTAGGTGTTTCCAGCATTTAAGACTTAAAGCTGTCTTAAATGTCTTTCCAAAACTAGGAAAATGTGCAAAAGGATAGGGTTCCTGCCTTCTTGGCACCTTGGTATCAACCTATGAACTTTCCTTGTTTAAGCGCTAATCATTTCTTGGGACAGAGCAATCAATTAGGCATGTCACAGCAGATCTAATTTTTTTTTAATTTTTTTTTATT
>NC_022026.1:32719735-32720892 GCF_000317375.1 Microtus ochrogaster
GAGTGCTGGGATTAAAGGCGTGTGCCACCATCGCCCGGCTCTTAAAAGGTTTAAAGACACAAATTTGTGTACCTACTTGTCTTGTCCTAAAGGAAATGAGAGCCAAGAGTAGTGGCGTCACGTATCTGAAATCCCACCACTTGTGAGGTAGAGTAGTTTCAAGGACAGCCTTGGATAAGTAAGATTCTTCCAACAACAATAACTGTGTGTGTGAGGGTGTGGGTGGGTGTGTTTTTCAGTGAGCAAAAGGGAGTCATTTTAGGAGATTTGCACCACTATAAGCTATATTCATTCCATTAATGCAGCTCCTTCTTAGACACTTTGGAAAGACAGCTTAAATCCTGTTGTCCATTATTATTACGGGAACCACTGTAAAAACTGCTCTTTAACTTTCATCACCTTTAAAGAAAGAATTTTCATTACATTGGGGGGGGGGGTCAGAGAGAGTGATGGTTTAACAAAATGATACTCAATTTTGCATGAATTAGCAGTGTAAAACTAGCAGCCAGGGACTTTGAAGTACCTTCAAGCCTTCCATAATAATATGATACCTTCATCCTAGTTTCTAGTGAATGTAAACACTCAGTAATTTTAATTAACTCACTACATATCAAAACAAGTTACCGAAGCATGATGTTCTTTGTGGACAGCAGATGACACTATAAGAAATCCAAAGTCTTCTAAGAATGGTTCCTTGTAATACACCAGTGTTCCCTCAAACTCCTCAAAACGTTGAACAGGTTCACCTAGCTTCTTTACATTTCTTCAAATAGGTTACACAGGTCTAAGTATTTCCATCTCTTGGGCTATGCCTGAGCCCAGAGAATCTGCATCTAATCATCTTCGTTCACTTTTACCCCTTTCTTATTATTCATAGAGCCTTTTCACTTCAGTTATCTAGAGTGAAAACTTAGATATCTGGTCAGAATATTTCTCTAACAACCTCAAATTCCTATTCACTTTCAGCATTACTACTGTCACTGACTAGTTATATGGGGACCACTTTTGAAACCCATATCTGTCATTTTCCCGAATTTACCATTTGTCAATATTTTTTGATTATATATTTTTTTATTTTATTGAGAAAAAGAAAAAAAGTTTCAGCCTCCTCCCAGCCTCCCATTTCCCTCCCCCTCCTCCCACCCTTCTTCCCCTCC
>NC_022026.1:32720997-32764844 GCF_000317375.1 Microtus ochrogaster
AGGCTCCCACAAAGCCAGAACATGAAGTAGGATCAAAACCCCGTGCCATTGTCCTTGGCTTCTCATCAGCCCTCATTGCTCGCCATGTTCAGAGAGTCCGGTTTTATCCCATGCTTTTTCAGTCATAGTCCAGCTGGCCTTAAAGCCATGGCTCTAATCCAACACCCAAGCCATCCAACTCAAAGCAATTAAAGCACCCTTCCTTCTAGTGCTTCCTCTTTCAGCTGTTCTACTCATGTAAAGATAACACAGATTCATGTAAAGATAACACAGATTTTTCAAATATCACCAAATATATACTGCTATTAAATGGACATCTTGCTTTCACCTTTCTCTCAGTGATTTTGATGCTGGACAAATACAAAAGTATTTGTATAATTCAAGAGGAATTTCACAGCTGAATGTGTTCCTGTGATTGCCTTGCTGAGAATCATTTCATTATTTTCCAAAAATTTGCACATTCTCTTGTTCCATAGTTCCAGGCAACCAAAGATAACACAAAGAAATTAACATAATAACAGATTTATCCAAACATATCTATCAGTGAGAAAACGGGAAAGGTGTAAAATCAAATGCTTTTACTAATCTGCATCAGGTTTCACAGTAAAAAAGAAGCAATGAGATTGAATACTAAATCATTATGTGGTAGATATGCAAATTTCATTTTAAAACCTCATACTCATTGAAGAGACCTTGTTAACAGAGTGTTGGAAATTAGCCTCCCATCAAAATACAGCATGAAATGACTGCTAAGAATTTTAGCAAAATTACAATCAGAGCATTTCTCAGCCAAGACAGAAGCCTGCCATATGTCCTCTAATAAGCACAAGGCAAATTAAAGTATTAATTCAAGTGGTTGCCCATTGTGTTGAGACCTCAAGAGACTGCTGACAGTTTTGCTTACAACTTAACAATACATTCCCTTGGTGACTTAAAAATAATTGAGACTTTTTCTTGTTCACTGCCCAGTACCTTTTTCAAAGTTTCTATGAATTCTCAAAGGGTTTTTGTTCCTTAGATAAAGAATCTAGTCCTCATCTTTCAGTGTGTGGAATTTTCTTGCACTGAAAGTCAGCTTTCACAAAGAACAAAAATGCTAGATGCTTTAGAAAGAGACTAATGAAGAAAGGAGTTTTCTTTACTTCTAGAAGTAATTGGTGCACCATCATCTGTCATGCTAATAACACACACCAAGCATCAGTTAAAACATACATTGGGGCTTTCTTCTTTTGGACATGTGAGGGAGCTCGTTGGTCTTTGTTAATTTCAGTTTTGGGATAAAGAGTCTTGCAATGCCTTGGCAGGCTTTAATTTCTTGCTTCATATAGCTTCCAAAGCTGATGTATTATTGTCAGAAGCTCTTTTTACAATTTGCAAAGTATTAGTAAACCACTTGATCTGTTCTCATCATGAAACAAAGTTCATATAATTTACTTGTTTTTCCATGCACTAGACATAGCTCAAATTATAAATGGAAACTTATTATTTTAGTTTTGAGTCTGGCTTTCTGTCATGACCAGTGTTTTTTAGCTAGCATGCAAAATGTCAACAGAATTAATGATCTCTCCTTTACAAAACTTACTTCATAAGAAACAGTTGGTAGGAATTTTGTGAATTCCAGCTGCTAATGTTTAACAGCAATTTCAAACCAACTCTCTCATGGAAAACTGTTGTAATTAATTAGAGAACATACAGTCCATGTCTTCTAACAAACATGTATTCATTCTTTTAAGCTGTATCATGACACAGTCAAAGCATGTATAGCATCAAGTAAACATTATACCTTATTTTTTTTTTGTATCCTTCATGTGATAGATAATCTTCACTGCCATCTTAACTGGATTAAGATTCACCTAGAGTTTTGTCTCTGAGGGTGCTTCTAGGGAAGAATGGCCCACCCTGAATGTGGGTGGTGGCAACCTATGGGCTAGAGTGGTAGGCTAAATAAAACTAAGAAAGGAGAAAGTCAGATGAGCACTACCATTCATCTTTCTCCTTCCTGATGTGCTCAGATGTAAGCAAGCAGTCACATGTCTGTACCTACCAACACAACAGAGAGCCACTACCATTGCCACAATTTCCCTGCCGTGATGGATTGGATCTTCAAATTGTAAGTCAAAATTATCCCTTGCTCTCTTAAGGTACTTCTTCTCTGCTACTTGGTTACAGTGATGAAAGCAAGGGAGACAGCACCCTTCATCATTTTTTAATAAGGTAACAAATCACCTCCTAGAGGAAGGATTTTCCTCTTTGAAATGTAAGAGGCATTGGCAAATGTTGCATCTATGCATTTGATCAGGGAGACTTCAACATCTTGACATTATACAGTTTACTTGTATGATACCTGGGCAGTGTGATAGAGTCATGAAGTCTTGAAAATGCACGTGTGGTTGTCAGGTATTTCTCACCAATTCCAAACTAGAAAAACAAATGAAAGATTCCTACCTTTCTGTACCAGCTCCTTTCTTTCTCCCTTAACAGTTCATTGACTTCTGCCTCCTCTCTATAGATAGCAAAAGACATCCTTAGTCTTTTTCTTTGTCTTTCTTTACACTTTACATATTTTCTGTCAAATCTATAACATGTATTAAGTAATGTTAGGTTTAAGGCTCTCAGAAATTTAATGTTCTCACCACATGCTCATCTTAAGTTTGCAATTTCTAACTGAGCTTTTTCACTTAAATTATCCCCTAGTATCTTAAAAATGTCTGTATGTCAAAAATAGGGTATCCTTTCTATTCCTAAACAAAATTCCCTTTATAATATACCTATTTGGGACTCTTAACTGACCACTTACTAAATTACTAAACTCCATTAATTCTTTTGTTTAGGTTTGACACTAATTGCTTCTTTCCCATTTTTATTAGCATCCTTTGTCAAACTCTTGCCAATTCAGGAATGATTTATTGCAACAGCCTCCTAATCTTCCCACCACTATGCAATCTGTGTTCTCTATTAGTGACTGCACTCTGCTATTCTATTAAGATGAAGAAAAAAGTGCCCTCAGATTTTTGTCATTCAAGCATCTACAACCCAAAAATTAAATCTAGGAATAGTTAAGGACTGAACTTGGAAAATACTTTGAAAAGTACCTGGAAGAAAATATACTATAGGGCCCTTTATGAAATAGTCTCATGAATTTGAGTTGGAGGATAATTTCCTCAATGAATAACTTGCTGTACAAGCATGGGGACCTCAGTTTGATTCTAAGGTTTAGGCTTTACTAACAACCGAGGTCTAGGGAGGTAGTAGACCTATGTGGGCTACATATTCCTTACAGTTAGCTAAACTGATATAGCAGCAAACTTTCTCCTATATTTTTATCCTTAATCCTATGGACACATGAGGAAAAGTCAGCATTAATCTGGTGTAGGAGTTCCTTTTGTTTGTGTGTTGCTTTCATTGGTTAATGAATAAAGAAACTGCCTTGGCCTAGCTGATAGGGCAGAACTTAGGTAGGCAGAGAAGACAGAACTAAAGGGCAGAGTGAGAGAAACCATGGATTTTCTGACTAAGTGGATGCTAGTTAAAATCTTGCTGGGTGGCACAGATTAATAGAAATGGGTTAAATTAATATGTAAGAATTAGTCAATAAGAAACTAGAGCTAATGGACCAAACAGTGTGTTAATAAATACAGTTTCTGTGTGGTTATTTCAGGTATAAGCTAGCCGGGTGGCCAGGACAAACAAAGGGGCCCTCTCCTTTCAACATTAATCATGGCAGTTTCTCTTTAATATCAATAGTGATGACTGAAGACCCATGGCTTCCCAAATTGCAGAGTATAGGTAACACTTATGGTCTTTATCCAAAATGAGACATTTACAACACCCCTCTAAGACTCAAAGGACATTGCAAGAGCTCTGGAAGACTGTATGAAGTGATAAAAGGTCCCATTCTCTAAACTCAATATAACTATTGTAGTAATTAACTTTCATCAATTGGCCTACATTAAGACCACCCTTATCAACAATCAACTTCATGAACATGTTATCTCTATAGTCAGATGGGGCCCATGTTCAGAAAGGCCCTGAATATGGTTCATTGATTTCCTGCTTTCGTGAAACTCAGTGTGTGTATGTGTGTGATATTATTAGAGAAGCACATACTAATTTCACAGATATGAGAACACAGAGTAAAGGGTGAACAGACTGATTATCCAACTCAGTCATAAAAATGACATAAAAATTGCTATTGTGCATTATTAGCAATATAAAATATAAACATCATTATATTTGTTACAGCCTCTTACAAATTACACATTTGTAATTTGAATTTAAGTTACTTATAATTAAAACATCCCTAACTATTCTGTATTGTCATTCCCAAAAAGATGTTTCTTTCAAATATTCTCCTTGTCTTTTTTTCTTTTATTTCACAGTAAGTCATGTCTGCATTCACTTTCAAGGAAAAGCTCTGGACATACCCTTCATTCTGTACTCTAGGAATTTTTCCATCTTACTAATGGAATAACTGTGTCAAATGAAAAAAGAATCAGCCTTAATGATTACTTATCAAAATCATGTACTCTGGTATAGCGTACAGATTCATTTCCCACTGTACTTCTGCAAAGATGGTTTGATTTGATTTTATAACTATTTCCAATTAGCATACCTTCAATATTCTGACTTTATGAAAAATGAAATTTTGAGCCACAAAATTATAAACTGTATATCCATAAACACATATCTGAAAAATGGCAAAGACAGCATTTAAACAATGATCCTTGACACTAAGTTTAACAACCCTTCCAACACATTTGTTTTTATCACCATCTGCACTCCTATTCCTGTATAGTTAATATTTTCTGTGACATTATTAACTTTCTCTCAGACAAAAAAAACATGTTCAAATACTATTCATACAAAAGCAAATTTAACAACAATACAACACATCACACAGTCTTCCTTCTTTTCCCTTTCTCTTCCTTTTATTATTAAACTATATGAAAGAAAAATCTATTGTTTTTTACCACTCAATCATTCTTAAATCTATTACAATCTAGTTTCTGCCACCACTCTCCTGAAGTTGCTCTTAATGATGTTACCAATGATTTTTTAATCATCACAATTTGTAGATTCCACACAGGCTTCTTAAGATTCAGCCTTTCTGAAGCAGCTGACTTTGGAAATTCATGTTTTTTCTCTTACTGGAAAGTTCTCCTCCCTTGACTACCAAGAAATTACATTTTCCTTGTTTTTCTCATATAAGTACTTACAATCACTCTCTATATATAGCTTTTTCAGTTCTATATTCTTTTTTTGGCTCACTTTTGTATGTAGACGAAACATAAATTTATGGCTTTCTTTGTTGCTTGTTTCCCTTCCCATAGTAGTCTAAACCTTACACATGGCACCTAAGATCATCTCTGTACAAATAAATTCAAATAATGTTGTTTTTTATTTCTAAATATGTACTTCACTATGCTACATCAACATGTAGCTTTAGCAACTGCACAAATTGCTTTTGTCCCACTTAAATCCCACCCATTTTCTTATGGTACCAAAGTTAATATTAATTCTGTCTGCTCTAGTTAACTTTTACATTGCTGTGATAAATTTTACTAAAAGTAATTTGGGGAAAAATGGTTTACTTGGCTTACAGTTTAAAGTCCATCAAGGAGAAAAGCCAAGATAAGAGCTTGAAACAGTAATCCTGGAGGAACACTATGCCCAGGTTTTGTTCACCTACCTTTCTAATACAGCCCAGGGGTGGTAGCATCCTCAGTACAATGGGTCCTTCCATATTGATCAGACATCAAGAGCAAAAAAAACTGTATTTAATAAAACACACAAATAAGGACATTGGTTTCTTTATGACAAAAGCTACCCATTTGGGCAAAGAAACTGCCCCTTACCACAATCACTGACAATATACTGTCCAAACTGGACCAACAGAATGTAAAAACAAAAGAGCAATCGGCAAACTTTGCCATACAAGATGAGACAGTCCTTCAAAATTCCCTGCTTTACAAAAAGTCTGTAAGATATTCTAGGCCTATAGGCTGAAGGTGGATGCACCAACATTACAGAAGAACCTAGGGTACTGCCTAGGCAACTAACTGTTTGTTATCTCTTAACGTTGAAAGTTGCTTTCTCTGCACTACTTGCACTCAGACAGTATTAAATTCTCATGTCTCAAACAATAAAAATAAAGTTGTATTAAAACACTAAGAAGAAAAAAATTTAAAGCTACTTTTGTATTTATATACTTCACATATATGCTAATGTTTTAGAAAGTACAATTTAGAAATAAAAATAAATATCTAAAGTTATTTTGGAGAAAGATGGTTTTAGGACAAAGGCCTTGAAAAATATGCACTGCTATAACCAAGGCAGAATTACTCTTGTTCTCACAGCAGCTGGGTTTGTGTACACAAGCTTTACACAAGACTGGGCCTTTCAGCATCCTGCATTGGGAAAGAGGCATGAGATCTTCCCTTTCCCTAAGAACTCTGATAATGGTAGCCATTAGGAATTGGGTGTCTAGGACTCATGAGACCTAACTCCTTTTTGAGTATCAACAAGCAGTTAATGGTCACTAGAGGATGGGTCATGTAACCACCGGTAAGGAGCCCAGGCCCTAGTGAGTTATTCCTCACCCTGGAGCCTGTAACAAATGTTAATAAAATGTTGTGGGTTGCAAAAGAAAAACTAAAGAAAAGGAAGAAAAGAGAAAAAAAACAGTTCCTCATGTTGTGGTGACCCCAAGAAATTATTTTGTTTCTACTTCACAATTGTAATTTTGCTAAATTATGAATCATAATTAAAATATCTGATATGAAGAACATCTGATATGTGAACCTTCCCCCAAAGGGTTCACAAAACAAAACTTAAGACTGCTGGCCTAGGGATGGTACAACCTATAAAGGATGAGTTTTCTATTACTAATCAAGACAGTCTTCCACAAACATGCCCACAGCCAGTCTATTCTAGGTGGTTCTTCATTAAGACTCTCTTCACAGGTAATTGAAACTAACCAACACAGACAATAGCCCATAAATTTATACTTATACAAATGCAATATTTAAGGGTATTGGAATGTGTAATTATTCTTCTCAAACTAGGAGGAAATGAATATTATTATCCACAAGAATCCAAAATCAATTAACATTTCATGTGTAGACAATGTCCTTATTTGTGTGTTTTATTAAATACAGTTTTTTTTTGCTATGAGACATACAGGCTTGCAATAATATGAAATTCCAAAATTAGATAAAATATATCAGATGTTACCTGGAATATGACAAACAATATATCCTGTCTAAACATGACAAATCTTAGTTCTTTAAACTAATGCCATGGATTCTCACTGTTTTCCAAACTACCAACAGAGTTTTTAGTGACTGCTAATTTTGCTGAGTTTTAGTACTAGCTATAGACACTAAGATCCATGTGAAAATCATTATTCTAATGCTGTGTTTCTAGAACCACTTTTCATATCACAGTCTGAAATAGAGTTCTGTAGAGGAACAAAATTGGTAGAATAAATACATACTGAAAGGGTAGTTATTAAATTGGCTAACCCAATATAGTCTAGGCAGTCCCACAACAGCTGTCTTTATGCTAGAGAGGCTAAGAACATGGTAGCTATTCAGTTCACTAAGCTCTGTGTATTTCCTGTCTGTGTTGAAGAGCTGAAGGATTCTTGAAGAGACACTGGTCTTCAGTCTACTTTAGAACACCAACGAGTGTAGATTCTGATGTCAGCAAAGAAGAGCAGCAGCTATGTCAGAATCAGGGAAGATAAACATGCCAGAATGATATGAAGGCAAGGAAGGAAACTACAAAAATAGTTACCTTCATATCTTACGCCATGGCCCTTATTGTAAGGTGCTTCCCATATTCAGCTTAGGTCTTCCAACTTCAGTTAATGGAATAAAGAAAATCCTTCACAGGTATCTCAATTGTTTGCATCTTGGGTGAATCCACATCTAGTCAAGTTGGCAGTCAAAATTATCCACCACAGGCAGTCTTAACAATTGAAACCAGAGATCCTCCTGTCTTGAAAAAGTGAGTAGCCTTATCCTAAGATGAACATGGATGAATCCCAAGGCAAGAGCTTAGACGAGACTCAAGCCAGCAGCCATCTAGAAGTCCTCTAGCATTCTCAGTCTCACTTCAACAGAGAAATGGATTCAACCAATAGCTTTAGCAAAATTGAAAGTGATACATTTCATATAAGATTCCACATTAAAATAGGTCTTTGCTGGACCCTCCTGTAGCCAACCTGGCTGGCAAAAACAGAGATAATATGTACTAGATATTACATAACAATGTTTGTGGCAACTTGTTACTCAAGAGTAAAAAAGCAATGTAGATAGTTTGGTTATTTTGATAGGTGGATGGACAAATGTGAACAGAGGCAACATTTAAATGTGAAGATATATACATACTACAGGAACATGTGTATGTGTGTGCTCATTGCATTTTCTTTAACTTTTCTGTATGTTTGAAATTTTCATAATAATTTCCAGTTTAAAAAAATAAACTAACCAGCACGTAGAAATTTTAGAATGTTTTCCCACAGAAATAAACTCAGCATGGAAGAAAAATTGGTAAATGATCTTGCTCAGATTTAAGATCTCAAAAAATTGTCCGCTATGTTCAGAGAGTCCAGTTTTATCCCAGGCTTTTCCAGACCCAGGCCAGTGGACAATGAGGACTACTGAGAACTCAAGAACAATGGCAATGGGTTTTTGATCCTACTGCATGTACTGGCTTTGTGGGAGCCTAGGCAGTTTGGATGCTCACCTTACTAGACCTGGATGGAGGTGGGTGGTGCTTGGACTTCCCACAGGGCAGGGAACACTAATTGCTCTTCGGGCTGATGAGGGAGGGGGAGTTAACTGGGGGAAGGGGAGAGAAATGGGAGGCGGTGGTGGGGAGGAGGCAGAAATCTTTAATAAATAAATAAATAACCTATATTTGTATTTATAGAATTACTAATGTTTATGTAGAAGCAAGAAGCTCTGGAGTGTTACTATACCATAGCAGTGACGACAAATAATAATAATACATTGTACATTTCAAAAAGCTAGAAGGTTTTTGAGCATTATTGCCATATAGAAATGACAATGTGCATTAAAATGTGTTTGACAAAGTATAAAATGCTAAGCAAAGCTGTGTGACATCATATTGGCTAGTATAACTGAATTGAAATTCATTGAGACATATAGCATTTGGGACTGGGCAAATGATTGTTTAAATGGATATCTTAATCAGGCTGTGTGATGTTTTTACTTCTGAATTTACATTAGATTTACCTGAAAGAAAAAGAAGATAATAATTTATCATTTATATTTGACCTAATTTATATATTTCATGATATTTGTGTTAAAATTTCACTTAATTACTCATAAATATGTACATGCTTCATTATATAGATCAGTTAAAATTATTTTTTTTAAGTTTTTTAAAACAACATCAGGCTTAGAAGAGGTCATGGGCATGTGTTTTGCTAGTCATGAAGGCATACACCAGAAAAAAAAACAAACAATAAATGAAAAAAATAAAAAGCCAGAATGGAAAACAATGGTTCCTTGCCTAGTAAATTGGTACATGTACAATTCTACCTCAGCAATTCTATTCCTAGATGTGTGTTCTCAGGAAATTCTTCATAGATGTACACCCTCCCTAGGAAATTCAAGATTGTCCATTACATATGTCCCAGACCAAATTGCCTGTAAAAATAGCCGTAAGCAAAAACTAGTATGCTTGTGCTTTATTGAGGATTGGGGGTAGGGACATGCAATCACAAGGAAACAGAAGTGAGAAAAAAAGCGACGTGAAATATATAAAGTATGCTATAAAAAGTTTTTCAAAAAAGTGATATGAAATAGAAAAGACAGAAGAGGAAATACATTTTTAAATTGAATGTATTCACAGCTTCTCAGCAATAGATTGCTCAGTGGCATGCAATGTCTTTAAAGAAGCCACATGGAATGCCTTCATCTTTAAACATGGGGAGATGAGAGAAGAACAAAGAGATAATCATATCTGATGACTTGTTTCTCACTTGCATCAAAACTGTTCTCTAGGAAATTCCTTCTTTTCTACATGTGACATCACCTGTTTCTTTCAAGTGTTCAATGTGGATGAAAGAACTTTCATGGTCTAGTCTGATTATCACATAGCACCATAGCCTCTGTTTGCCAATTAGCATCACGTGTGTGCCTTTGATGTGGAAAGTCCTTCTGTATATGTGCTGCTTTTGTTGGTTGATAAATAAAACTGTTTCAGCCAGTGGCTTAGCAGAATAAAGCCAGGCAGGAAATCTGAACATGGGTATATAGGTAGACAGGGTCAAGCAGACATCATGTCACTGCCAAAGGAGAAAGACACTGGAAACTTACTGGTAGGCTACAACCTCCTGGTGATACAAAGATTAATAGAAACGGGTCAATTTGAGATGTAGGAGCTAGCTAGGAATAAGCCTAAGCTATTGGCCAAACAGTGTTGCAATTAATATAATTTCTGTGTGATTATTCAGATCTGGGAGGCTGGGAAATGAACATGCAGTTTCCATTTACATGATTGAGTCTGGATCAAAAAGAAATCTTATGGAGTGACGTCACTGCATAAACAACAGAATGCTAATGACTTGATGTCTCCAAGTGTAGAAGCAATTGATTGTTGAATTGTCCTTTGTATCATGTTAAAGAAGTCTTTTGTTGCCTTCTTCCCCCTTTTGTATTGAGGTATAAAAGAGTATGGAAAATTAAATGCAGATGATTTCAATATTCACTGGAATGCTCTCCCAGTACTATTCTATGGTTTCTGTTCTATTATTTTTCATGTGGCTTGGTATACTTTACTTATTTTTCTAAACCCCCATACCCCTACCCTGAAAAGAGATGTTTTTGTCGAGGCAGGTCCCAGACAGCACATAGCTTCTTGTTCACAAACTTTTCATAATGTTTTATTACTAGTGGTACACTTTTAGCATGAGAGATCCTACCTGCATTTTTTCCTTCACCGAGAAAACAATATAGTTAATTAGAGTGCAGGTATCTTTAGTTACAAATTCAATCTAAAGGTATATCTTGATCACCTTGATTAGTTCAAGAGAAACTGAATAGTTGTTGATTAGACTAACATATTTCCTAGGACTCTTTAGCAACATATATTACCTGTACATCAAATCTATAAATAATCATATCTATGTGTACAAAATTGAATTACTCTGATGTTACTATGGCAAGTTTTTCCTGACATTCTTGACCTCCTTAATATTTGATTCTTACTGTGGTTCTTTTACTCTGATAAAAACTCTCCCAGAGTCTCTTAAAATTCAGTTCTTCCGAGAAAACATTCTAGGGGGCTAGAGAGATGGCTCAGTGGTTAAAATCATGGACTGTTCTTTCAGAGGACCAGAGTTTAGTTCCCAGTATCTACATATGATAACTCCATCCAGTTTCCTTGGTGATCTCATGCCCTGGACCCACTCCATAACACCATCCCATAGGTACATACCCACATTCACACACACACACACACACACACACACACACACACACACACACACAAATAAAGAAACCTGAAACTGTCTTTTTTTAAATAAAATGTTCTAATTCTGTCACAGTCATCATTGTCACTAAAATCTCCATTCCCATTTAATGACACAGCTTATCTCCATGTGGGTTGGCTTCTTTCTTTTCACTCATCAAATGCTTTTAAACCCTTTCTCATTTCCTGTTTTCCCTATCTATTTGAAGAGTGTGCAGTATGTTCCATTCCTTTTACTTCAGGTTAAGCATGCATTATCTTATTAAATTCTCATAATAGTGCAATGCTGCAAGCACGATTATTTTCTTCATTTTCTAAGTGACAAAAATGATGTTCAAATGAGCTGTGTAACATGTCTAAGATTATACCTACAGAAATTGTTAAAGCCAAGTTTTAAAAATATGTATTTGAAAATAAAAATAAATAATAATACATAAAGTAATGGATTCTTTTCCAAGGATCATTACTGCTAAAGTTATTCCTATTCCTTCACCTTGTTCTTGGTCTAGAACCACTTTGGCTAGTAGAGAACTGAAAACATTTTTCATCCTGATACTATTATAATGCAATATATATGAGTTGCTAATTTTATATATGTTCATATTTTATCTTATATCCTGAGTAAAATCATGAATTAGAATCAAAAATTGAATTCAGTTATCATTTTTATCTCTCATAGGATCTAACATACATTGTAATTACTCAAAAAAGTTCCTCTATCATTAATTTAATTTTATTAACACTTCATTGGGTTTCTCATTCATTTTCAATGTCTAAATTGTTTCTCTTAATCTTACTCCTTGTTAAAAATTAGTGCCTATGACCCTGTTCTTGATAGCCCTGATGAGCTATCCATAAGATCTTGATGCAGGAGATCTGATCCCAACCACACTCATGTTCCCACTACAACCATAGCAAGAGAGGGCCCTGCACCTTGCCTGTCCAAAACAGTAGAGCTGGCCCTGGTAATAGGAGTGAAGGGGCCTGGACCTGGGGACTGATAGTTGAACTGGCCATGCTCCTTGCTGCAGGCTGCATTTGGGAGAACTAGTAGAGTAAGTGCTGGAAAGCTCGCAAAAGTAGTAGATAACAAGAGAAAACTGGCAGGCTAAGCAACCCAGCTACTACTATTCAGGCCCTGAACCAAGGCTGTGAGTTAGCCCACCCCAACATTCCTCATTTATGGACTGCTGGAGCATGTGAAGGGGACAAACCTACAGATCCAAAACAGCAAGTTATCTACCATGCAGGACAACAACAGGTTATTCAAGAAGAGCCCCAGTGAGATTCCATTATAGGTGCTATAGCAGAAACCAGAGATGGCTCAGCTGTGAAGAGCACTACCTGCTCTTCCAAAGGTCCTGAATTCAATTCCCAGCAACCACAGAGCGATTCACAAGCATCTGTAATGATATCTGGTGACCTCTTGAGGAAGAGACCTGGTCAGTCATCCTCATCAACTTAGACCATGAAACCCAGTATGGACAAGTTCAACAGAACCACCATGTACAGACTGTTCATGCATGCTTCTGCATTGCCAGGGAATAAATTTCATTATCACTTTTAGAAGAAATCAGCAGCCTTTGAAAGACTCTAAATGCATTTGTAAGCCCCCTTCAACCCTAAGACATTTTTCTAAAACCTTACACTCGCTCTGTCTTGGAAAAGGGACAGTTGCCCCCCCCCCTTCCACACATACTGGACTGTTTATCCTCCTGTGTCCTTGTAAATAACCACATGCTGGACTGCTCATCCCCCTGTGTCCTTGTGAATAATCTTCAAACATAACTCCATTTTGGGAACTGAGGCAAATACAACCCACAGTTGTTGACTCAGTTCCCTGATGTATTGGTTTAGTCACTGAACCAAAGGTCAGGATGGACCACAGATGCTCTCCCTTATCACCTGACCAAGCAGCTATTCTCCTGCCCTGGAATAGACCAATCACTACTAGTAACCCTTTGAATAAGCCAATCCAATAAGTTGGAAAACAACCTACTGCCCCCCCCTCCTTGTGTCTGGCTTTTCGCTTTAAAAGATGGACTGTAATAGCTATAGATGTCCTTCATATCCAAAACCTGAAGGACCCTGTCATGACAGAATAAAAATCCTCTTGCTTTTGCATCAATTTGTGGTTATGTGTGTGGTGTCTGGAGCAACTCTTCCCTGATGTTGGACTTCTAGTCCAACACCTTGACCTAGACAGTTGGAAGTAAAGAAGAAAGGACTAAAGGGTAAACTGTGTGACTCAACGGACCACACTACAGCTTCCACGACAAGATTGTTCTTTTCTAATTTTAATTTTTCTTTTAGTTTAGTTTTGTTTTTTGTTTGTTTGTTTTGCTTGGTTTTTGGTTTCTGTTTGAAATTTTCTTTGTTTTGGGGTAGGTTGCAAGGGCACAGTGCAGATGTGGCAGAACAGGGAGGTAAGTGGGATCAGAATGAATGAGGTAAAATCCACAAAAAAAAAATCAATAAAAGTAAAATAAAAAATAAATAATTTAGAAAAAATGCTTCTTAGACAAGAAAAAAAATTATTATTTGTATTGTTTTTAATTTTATCCCATGCGTCTTTTGTTCCTGAGTCCTTAAACATGGCTACTTTGTGGTGAATAGCTTTTGAATGAGAGACTCAATGTTATATATTCAAAGGATAACTTTAAAAAAAAAGAAACACCTGGGTTTCTGATGAAATGCATATTTAAACTAAGAAAGAAATTTAAATTTACTGGGACATTTTTATATAACATTTTTTATTTATTTTATTCTTTGATAATGCATTTAAAACAACCTAAACTGTTTTTCTGTTGATGATAGCCAAAAGGCCCTTGATAGTTCATTGTTTTTCTTAGTTTTATGAAAAAAGATAATTCAAGTTTCTCTACTATTTCTAGTCAGATTTCTTGCAGGCAGTAATATTGTCCTCTTCTTTGCACTTGCTATGTTTTCCTCTCAATATAGAAACATGTGCACACTTATTCTCCTCTACGGATTTAGAAATTTTGTTTTCCTTGATGGTTATTTTCTTGGCATCAAATATACTGTAGGTACTCAGGGGATTGTTGAATGAATATGTGACTGCTGATAAAACAACTTAACTTTTTTAATTCCTAATTTAATAACCACAGCAAATGCTCCTGCACAGCAAAATGTTTCTACAATTTTAGCAGATCAGAAGGAGACAATAATTTCTTAATTTGAACAAATCTAAGCTACTGTTCAAAAGAGAAGTGTTTGTAATCTTACCAGGCAATCCAGGTCTTTATAAAAAATTTAAACAAAATGTGTTTTTATCAATAATTGGCTCATATTAACATTGGCATATGCATATTTATAGTTTATTTGATATTTATGTAAGTTTAAACAGTCATAAAGAAGCACATTTCTTATTATAAATTGTAATGAATAATTTCAATTTCAGATAAAATATATTATACTTGTGATAAATTCAAGGACATTAGTGCATTCCAGGAATGTGAAGAGTCATGAAGAACAGGCCTACTTTGATTCCTTAATGATTTGTGGCAAGCACTAACAATGACATGAATGTTTGGCAGGCCTAACTCTCCAACTACAACTCCATTCTGCTTTTGCTTCTAAATTTCCCTTCCAATTATTCTCAGCAGCAGGAAGTCTCGCTCTGGCCCTTTGTATTGTAACACACACTGTGTTCTTATGGCTATGGTAGTTTTCTGGAGGTTGGTGATAAAGCAGAGGAAATACAGGAGAAGAAAATATGAAACGGAATAAACTCTCCTGGTTTGCACTTGAAAATGTTATCTTTTCCCCAGCCTAGTAAACAGTCACACCTCTAGGAATAACATTTCCTTTTCATCTGCTCTTGTTCAAACACACACACACACACACGCACACACACACACACACACACACACACACACGCACACACACACACACACACACACACACACACGGAAAAAGTTCTCTGTTTTGAATTTCTTACTATACAATGCCAATGTTTTCTTGGGGGATTTTCTTTCTTTCAATACCAGAGCTCCTTCTCTCTTTTCTTGAGGTGATTTCAGCCTCAAATGTAATCTGAATATACTTTTAAGAGAGATGACTTTAAAGGACTGTGGGGATCCAAATTCTCTCAATAGCTGTGGTTGAATACATTGTTTGTGTAACCTATATCCCCTGTCAGACCCTACTTTTTCTCAGAAGTCCTTTCTAGACTCCTGGGGTTGGCAGCTTATTTCAGGAAATAAAACTATTGCTGAATGAGGTTTCACTCTTAGAAAGTGATTATTTCCATAAGTTGTGCATCATCAGTTACAGGCTTTCTCTAATCTATGATCAACTACCAAAATGTAAGGCTATATAAAAAAGTGTGCTTATATTTTTTAATCAATTAATCATTATATTAGAAATATAATCCTTTTCCTTTCCTTTGATAACTGGTTCTGAAGGTTTGTCTAGATGCTTTGGATGATTCTTAGCAAGTACCCTATTTTTGTAGGTGTAAAAATTCCTATTTTGCAAGCTGAGCCTTGTCTCAATAGGCTAACAGTTCGCTATTAAGGAAGAGGCAGCTATTTCAGAACTTAAACACAAGATTGATTTCCCCAGAACACTCTAACAAGTAATCATTAGGCCAGTTCTCCCGCCTTATGTTCATGGTACTGCACTGATACCACAGATCCAAATATTCTGCAGTGCATTTTAAATGTCACTGCCCTCCCAGCCCACGAGTATGACAGTCCCACTATCAATGTCTTCTGAAGGTCTACAGTGTCTCTGTCAGGCTTTGTTCAGGTACATATATGATCCAGAATAATGAAGGACCATAATTTAGTTTGAGGCTGTTGTGAACATATTTTCTACACTACAGCACATATTTACTTGTAGTCTATTACCCCAGTGCTGTGATAGAATGGAGTGGGATATTGGAATCCTAGATTATTCTGTTAGAGTTTCTTTAGAAAAAAGCCGGGGGGGGGCAAATTGTTATCCTGCAACATGTACACAAATATAATCATAAATATCTCATGATTTGTTTCTAAAAAAGTTGACTATGTTACTCAGTCATTGACAAGATATGCTTTTTAGCTGCTTACATAGCATTAGAGCTTTTCTTGAACTATCTCAGATTTTTTCATAGTTCCTGTTTGCAACCAAAAGTTTATATATAGTCACCCAGGGTGAGACTGAACAGTCTTTGAATATTATAACATCAGTCACTCTATTCAGACACCAATCCAGATATTACTAATTGCCCCTAATGGAGTCACTAGATTTGTATAAAAATGCTATTCATTATTTATTTTACAAAGGAATTTCTAAAGGACTTCTTCATACATTGAATATATATGACTTTTAGAAGGCCAGATACATAGTTCAATGATCACAGTTTTTATTAGTATGAACAAAATTCTGAGTTCAAATGCTAGCACTGCAAAAGAAAGAAAGAATGAGAGACAGTCTGAAAGAGAGAGACTTTGAAGTTCAGAAAAGATAATTTTTGTCACAGTCAAGCTGAGAAAAGTTACTAAATCTTATCATTGTATTCAGTATCAAACTCTCTGTCAAGACAAAATTGAACATACAGCATTTATTATTTGATTAAAATATCAGTTCATCTGGATAAAGCTTGTTTTTTTCTGCATAAAACTAAATTATTAGAAGAATTTGCTGTGAAGTTGTTGAAAAAATTTCCACTGACTATTTTTAGGTAGACCTACAATAAAGGCTGGCACAATAGGCATTTAAAATCTGGTATAGATATCATGACCAAGACCTGTGTTAACAGAGTTTACATAAATAACATAACTTGACTCAGAATTTCAAGTTTATGCTATACATTTTCTTTTTCTCTAAAATATCAAGGATCTCAATTTACCCTCCACTTTTTTTTTTTTTTTTTTTTTGGTTTTTCGAGACGGGGTTTCTCTGTGGCTTTGGAGCCTGTCCTGGAACTAGCTCTGTATACCAGGCTGGTCTCGAACTCACAGAGATCCGCCTGCCTCTGCCTCCCGAGTGCTGGGATTAAAGGCGTGCGCCACCACCGCCCGGCTTACCCTCCACTTTTAATCACAATGTAAATGTGAAGAGTTGTTGTTATTAGTAAGTTAGTTTATATTCCACAAATCTTTCATGATTAATACATATATGATAATTTTTTCACAGCAACACAGCCTAGCCATGGGTAGTCAGTACCATTCCATTGTGTGCAGATGCATGATCTCCAGGACACAAGGAAATGACAAGCATTGAAGCTATTTAGTAGATTGACACTAATCATGAATTAAAATATAAGATTTCTTGACTTCCAGCCTGAATCATATGTCTGTTATATTTCTGCGTGAATAAAATGTACAACAAATAAGTCACGTAGCTTCAATTACAGATTCAATATGGATGGTTGAACACCTAGAAAAGTTTGAATGGTTGGCTGAAGCATTTGTCCAAAGATGGCCTACTGAAAAAGAATTGAAGATGTCTGATATCTATTGTCTTTGTGTTTATGAAGAGTTTAAACACTCTTGGAATTTGCAATGCTAGCATGGGTAGGCTATATAACCTAATACTTCAAAATGGGACATTCAGAAGACAAGTCCTTCACTAAGCCTATAAAGCTTTTAGAATGGTGAAAGGGGCACCAGCACATTTGCAGGTCTTTGATATTGTACTTTCCTTTGTACCAGAGCTTAGGGTTGGAGATACTGTGACTCAGTTGTATGCATTGAATAAAATGGGTTTAATTGGGATCTGACTTAGCAGGGGCCAGACGGCAGCAATGAATCACCAAAGGCGAAGTGATTATAGCAATGGACAGCATAGACAAAGCAATGTCTATAATGGCCTAACATATAATAGTTAGTACAGGCAACACGAATTTTATAGTGGCATGAGTTGTGTGGACGTTTGTGTACTGGCTAATCAGTCATAGTTTTCAAGGCATGAAATAGATAATAAGTCTACTGAGTTTTTGTTTTATCTATATAAGTGAAAAAACTCTCAAACAAATGAAAGGCTAAAATAGATCATATCAAAAGGGAATCTTGGCCTGTTAATCAATTTCTAGACTTGAGCCAATTTGCAGACCCAAAGCCCCTTGAATAAAGTCCCCTGAGGGAGGACCTTGGTAAAATACCTAAGAGTTTTCCTGTTAGCCTTTCCCTAGTCCTTCTCCAAAGAAACCTATTGTCTTTTACAAGGGTAATTTTACACTGGGGGGAAAAATGGTCAGAATTTCTGGGGTCTTGTGGATACTGACTATGAATTTATGTTGATTCTGGGAGACACCAAGAGATGTGGTGGCCCTCCAGCTAAAATAGGGGCTGGAAATATTGCTTAGTAGTTAAGAGCATTTGTCATTCTTGCAGAGGACCTTTGTTTGCTTACCAGTACCCACGTGGTGGACAAAACCACCTATAACTCCATCCAGCTCCAGAGAATTGTCTGACCTCTGCAAACACTAGTCACACATGTGATGCACAGACATACATAAAAGCAAAACACATAAAAATAAAATAATCATTAAAAAGTTGGGGTTTGCTTCTTTTCTGTATTCTTAACTTTATTATTTTATATCTTTGTCTGCTTGCTTTTATTATCTCTGGCAAGGCCATGCCTTCCCTGGTATTAAAGCCTACTTCTTTAGGATTCTGCTATATACTGAAGACCAACTGGAATATCAGCCTCATGGACTGAACAACTACTTGGGTCTTGAACCTTTTTTTTTGTTAGACAGCCATTATTGGAATAGATGGACCATAGCCTGTAAGCCATTCTAATAAATTCCCATTATATATGTTCTGTTCCTCTAGAGAAACCTGACTAATACATCTATGCAAAATATTACTAATAAAATCTCAAGTACACTCCATTCACCAGGTGTTATTAATAATAAGTTATGTTTGTTCCCTGTGGTTCAGTACCTAGTAGGAGTAACAAAATATTAAATTTATTTGTTTTCCTTTGCTTACTTATTTATTATTTTGGGGCTGCTGTTGTTGTTCTGAGGGAGGCCCTTCTCTGAGGGCCAGGCTGAACTTGATCTCACCAGCCTCATGCCTTCGGCCACCAACTCCTGCAATTAAAAATCATATACATCATGCCTGAATAATTTTCCTATCTATTAAGGAAAAAAAACAATATATTCTCTCAAGATCCCTTTCTTAGTTACTATTCTATTGATGGGGCACTTTAACCAAGGAATTTATAAAATAAACAGTTGGATGGAGGCTTGCTTACGGTTTTAGAAGGTTATGCCATAATCATCACAGTGGAAGCTTTGTAACAGGCAGACAGGCAGGGCACACGAACAGTATCTGAGAGATCATATCTTTAAGTTGCAGGCAGAAAGAGAGGCAGAGAGATGGAGAGACAGAGGCTGAGATGGGCTTCTGAAACCTGAAAACCCACCCACTATGGCACACCTTCTCCAACAAGGCCACACTTCTCCAACAAAGCCATACCTGCTCCAATAAGACCACACCTTTTCACCAATCATGCACCACTCATTTAAATATAGAAGCCTATGAGCACCATTCTCATTCAAACCACCAAAAGCCCTAAATTTTTAAAATGTGTGTAAATGATCCTGATGGTTTTCAGAGTGAACAAACAGAAAGAAAGGTACTCAGAAGAAACCAGGTACCCAACATCAGCTAATGGTGGTAGGCTTTGATTTCTTCTACCTTTTCTCAAGAATTGTATAAGGAGCAGGGCTTCACTCTTCAACCTACATCTAGGCTCAAACTCCTGTCAGTGCACTTGTTTTAGTCCTCCAAGTACTAGAATTACAGGCATGAGCATTAGAAATAAAGGTATGCTGCCTTTAGCCATTTCATAAATGAAGTCTTATGCTACACCTTCATTCCCATCAAAGACATCCATTTTAAGACCAAGTGTTCATTCTTAAAACATAATAAAAACACAGAAAGGAAAGGAAAGGGAAGTGGCTTTTCACATGTGGAATATAAGAAAGGATGAGCTAAACAGAGGTAACACTGTCATCCTTCCTTTCTGCATCCACTCTCTGAAACAACGCTGCTGTCCCTTCCCTCTGGGCCTACCTGGAGAGCCATTTACTTCTTTAGGAAAATGATACATTCTGGTAGTTCTTGTAGATCAGAAAAGAATCTCAAAATATAGATGGAAAACATATTCTTTCTGCAGGAGCCAGTTTTCTCTGTTTCATACTGCTATGACAAGTACAGGAAATGAACAAAAGATGTGGATTTATAAGCATCTATATACAATAGTTATAACACTTGATTAGATGTTTTCAACTCAAGTATCTGTATTAATTATCAGAGAACACCTACAAAGAAAATAATATCATTTCCACTTTATAGATAGGAAGTTAAGGATTATAAATGTTAATTAATATCAAACTGATAAGTGTCTTAGATTTCCAATTTATCAGACTCATCCCATTATGTGTATTTTTAGGACTACAGCCATCATTATGTACTGAAAGAGTCCTCTGTGTAGTACGATTCATTCACTCTGAACAGAATAAAAGAGTTTATTTGGCTAATCCAAATATCAGTTGAGATTTGACCTCCCATTTGTCCTAGAAACAGGTCAAGGCAAAATGAACAGCAACAGAAGCATTATAATGGTTAAAGCAACTCTCTAAGAGTTAGTAGAAGAATTGGAAAATTCAAGTCAATTCAGGGAAACACTTTAAGAAAAATAATACAAAATTATAAGATCAAAATCAAGCATATTGCTTTAGAAAAAGTCAGTTCAACTAAGGAACCCTTTAGATTGAACCTCTACATGATAGAAAATTCTCTGTTTACCATGCAAAACAAATAGAAATTTGAAGAAAAAGAATTTAGTTTGACAATCCTGGAAGGAAAGAAAATATTTTAAAGAAACACTTGAGGTCCTCTCTTTAGCTAGTAGACTCTGAAAAAATGACCTCTGAGAAATTAAATTATCCCCAGGAATTTTAGTCTGGCAAAATTAAAAGGGTGAATCCTGATGACAGCCAGGAAGGGAACTTGTCTCCAAGAAAGAGATTTCACACCATTCTTACCACTTCTAGTGCTACCTGGAGGAGAGACAATGATGGGTCAGTGATGGGCAGAACCATACCTTGACCACAACTACTTAATAATACATTCATTTTGCTTTCTAGCTAAACCACTTTAGAAACTGGAAGATGAACTTTACTAAACCTACTCCTTTTTCTTACCAATATGACTACAATAAATAATTCTCTTTTTTCTGCTTTTCATCATTACTTGATTGATTCATTTATAGAGGATTGTTGACCAAACCTGGCTTTTAAGTGATCGAATGAAGCCCAGGTTCTGAGCATAAATATCTGTAGTAACATTATGAAGGCATGGATAGGATTAGAGACCCTGAGATAAATGTTTCTGAAAACTAAATGGCTCTGCTTCTAACTTTTTACTTGAGCAAAGACAGGATTATAGTTGATAAGAAAATAAACCTGGCAAAATAGATGGGTTAAAAGAGCTAAAAGGTCACATCTTTCCTGTTGGCAGTCACTATTCCTCGAGAGTAGAGATTTTTGGTTGACCTCCATTCTATGATCACCATAGGAAAAAAAAAATATACCTCTGAACAAAATGGAATTGAAATTTAGTTCAAGATGAAAAGAAGAGAAATTAAAGATTTGCAGCAATTTTAGGAATGGGATAAAAATAGAAGATAATATATTAAAACAATTATTGATATACTTGAGGGGAAATGGTGGTTACATGAAAATTATATTTTATATTTTTTGCAGTAGTATCAGCCAATCTACATTCTATACATCAATCAATTTAAACATCATCTGATATGTGTCTTAGTAGATTTCACATTCATCAAACTTCCCATGATGAGTCTTTAGATTTGAGAATTATAATCATAACAATTGAAATAATTGTATTAATTCCTTGAGAAAGCTAAAATCACCATCTCTGTTGCTATTTATTCTAGGGATGGTAGATAGTCTGAGAGACTAGGGAAAATTTCAAATTGCACAAGATTATAGCAGTATTTCTGAGGTATAACTGTGGCCTATTAAGACATACATCCATTTTATTTTCATAAACAATGTAATTAAAACAGCTAAGCTAGTATTGTTCTTCAAAGTGGTCACACAATCACTTGACTAATTATGCCATTGCATAAATATCTCTAGAATTATTCAGGTGATTAGCTATAGGGACTTGAAATGGTGTGTATATCCCCGCTGGTAGCAAGTCCTGGTCCTCTGAGAGAGATTTGATTTTTTAAAATAGGTAAAAGTCATTCAGAGTCAGATCTTATGACCAAAGTGAATGACCAAATCACTAGCACATTTGAATCAAAATTGGAGTGTGACTATAAAGTAATGAAGCTGATCATATGATGTAGCTCAAAATGTGCTTCTACATGTGCTTCCAAAGGAAGAGTTCCTAAGTAACATCCTATTTACTGGGTTCCCATTCTCTCTGAAGATACTGTTTCTAATTCTCCTAGAAAACAATTATCTATCTGATGGTATTATTTGTGTAAATGAGCAGACAATTCTTGTTATTATTTATTCTATCAAAACCTAGATGATTCAAGTAAAAGAAAAAAATTCTCCTCCATATTCATGGACAACATACATTAACCAAATTTTACTGCAGACCATAAGATAGATAAATGGAAACTCACTACTATTAATAAAGAAAGGGTTGTGAAGAATGGAAAAAATAGTAATTAAAATTACTCAGTATGTTTATTTAACATGAATTATGCTGAACATTATGATTGGAACTGGGCTGGATACACACTAGATACTTTAAATATTTTTATCATTTGATATCATTTTGGTACTTCATTGGAAAAAGTTCTGAAGAACAAGTATAAACCAAATAGATATGTATGTATCATTGTTCTCATTTTTAACAGAAACAGAGGTGTTATGTAGCTTGTTCAAGGTCCTATGGCAAATAAGCAACAGAACAGGAGATGAACACAGGTCTGGCTGACTACAAAGACAGCACACATGACAAGATTTATGAGGCACATGTCAACCTCACTATTAGGCACATGTCCCCTCACTCTAGTAAGTTAGCTAACCCATCAATTTAGTCCACAAATATTAATTTATCATGTATTATGTCAGTCATACTTCTATATGCAAGAAAGAAGACTAGACATGGACTTCACATAATTTGTCTTCTAGTGCAACATGTGGGTAACCACCCTAACAGGGGTTACATATCTGATATTTACATTGCAATTCATAGTATTAGCAAAATATAGTTATGAAGTAGTAACAAAATAATTTTATGGTTGGAGATTACCACAACATGAGGAACTATATTAAATGGTCACAGCATTAGGGTGGTTGAGAACCACTGCTTTAGTGTTAATAGGGAGAAAGCAGTTAAATAGGAAAGTCCAATAATATGTAAGATTTAAGTAATATGAAAATGAGAAAAATGTGTCTTAGAAAGTGTTTCAGTGTTATATTTACTAAGAAGGTGATATATTTAAATATAGCTCTAAAAGAAGTGAGAGTGGCAGCTATGGGGCTACACCCAAATAAAAGAAATATATCTAATATATACTGCCTAGGACAATAGTTACAGTATTAAGAAGCAAAAGTACTCAGCATTCAGAACACATGTTGATGCATTAGTAAAAGAATACTCTATTCTAGGTATTGGTTGTAGTATATGCCCAACCACAACAATAATACCCATAGCCACAATGGTGGTGGTTTCATACCCACACTGGCATCAGTCTTTCCACTATTTTTAGGAGTAGCTTCCCAGTGATACTACTTCTCCTCTTTTGGATCCAATCCCACAACCTTTTGCTGTTTCTGACTCAAGTTCACTCTATAAACACTGATGAATAATGTGTGCCCCATCACTATTGAACTTGAGAGTCATAGACTGTCTTATGCCAGGTTCAGCCACCAATCCGTTATAACCCAAGTGAAGGGGTCAAATTAAAAGAGAAAAATAGAAAAGGGAAATTTGTTACATATAATCACATTGGGAAAAACTAAAAGTTCCTCACCCCTAAATTTTATCTTCAGAATCCTAAAATAAGACTAAAGTTTAAATAGAAGACCAAGAATATATTGTACCTCTAAGTGGTGCCTCTGAAGATGTGGTCCTGTCCACCATTGACCTACTTTCCTCTGGGCTTCAGTCTCATGCCATGAGCTTGTTGAAAAAGTTGTTAGAACTGTGCGAATTCTCTTTCTAGGTGACAAGTTCTTCTTCTGACTGGGTCCCAGTATGAGATTCCTGGAAAACTTCCCATTCTTTAGTGTCTATTGTTTCAATAGTTTGTCAGTCAGATTGAGAAAAATAGGAGTCTCTTTAGACTATCTTTTGTTCTGTTGTACTCTGAAGATATGTGCCACAATCAACAAAAAAAACTATTTGGGTTTCAAATTTACATAAGCAAAAATCTAGAGATAGTGTGTGCAATGGATATTGGAAGGTGATAAGAGAGGTAAAAAAGTTGGACTAGGCTGATTATAATTATATGGGCCCATTTAAGCAGAAATTCTAGATGCAATATTGTAGTTAAGGAAAATAGCAAGGATTCCATATATTTGGTTAGTTGGGTGAATCATGGATCTAAGGAAATCCTACTGTAAGTAAAATGAAAAGCAGAAATCTCCTTTTGAGTCATTGGCAAATAGGACAGGAATCAATGGTTTAAGGAGACATGGTTATTGGAGTGGGCTTGCAATTTAAGACCTAATCACACACTTTGGGAGGACTCGTGCAATTCATCTTTAAGAAGTGTATTGAGAAATAGGCTCAAGAGGGCATCTCCAGCATCTTCCAATACCTCATTGATTGTTCTTGTCTATAAAACAAACTTTACAATAGACCTTACAGTGACTCAGTGAAAACTTTCAAATATATCAGAAGTAACTGGGTCCCAGCATAACAGTTCAAGAGGAAGTGAACAATTGCTGAAGACAGCATCAGAAGCACTGTGTTTGCAGAAGGCAAGGTAAACAGTGTATCTTTCACATCTTATATCAGTATTACATCAAGTTTCCAGTCCTAAGTCATTATATATTCCCTTGGGGTTCATGAGGAATTGGTTAATGGAACACTGAACTTTACACTACGGGTATCAATATCTAAAGATAAAAAGGGGCAATATCTACAAATAATCAGACATCTTCATGTCTGTTGGCGATTACAATAAAATAGTCCCACACTAGCTAAGAATCGAGTATAATAAAAGGTTCTTTATTTAGGGATAGACTAACATATAAACAGTCCTCTGCTAGAGCTCGGAAAATAAACTGAACCCAGCAGCCGAGAGGGTGTGCATGTTTCCATATCTGTTTATATAGTACACAAGGCATGCCCAAAATGGGCCAGGATCTCAAAGGTCATTGGCTGAAGGAGTTCCACCAGCATACAGCTTAAATTATAAAATTAAAAATCAACTATGGTAGAAATACAAAGTTTTTATACTGTGTTAAAAGATAATGTCAATGAAATATATAGTATTGTATATTCGAACAGTGCTTGATTGAATCCATGCATGTTGAATATAAGGATATATAAGGCACACCATCCTTATTTTACAGAGATCTTGACCACTCTTCTTATTCATAAAATATCACACTGCCTCAGTATATAAATGGTATGATACTTACTAAACCACAGAACAGTAGTAACTATTCCATACTTAGTAGAAAGAGGTGTGCATTTGAAGAAGAGAGATGCTTAAAAGAAATCCCACACTAGCTCAGAATTGAGAAATAGACGGTTATTTATTTAGGGGTAGGCTCACAAATCAGAATTCTCTGCTGGAACAGAGATCAGAAAACGAATACCGCAGCCAGAAAAAGAGAGCAGATGCATGCTCTACATCATCATAAATAGTATAAGAGGCCACATGACAATGGGCAGGTAACTACTGGCTATAAGACGTCTTACAGTACCTCCCCCTTTTATTTAAATAAGAGAGTTCTAAGCTTAATACAAAATTATATACAATAAGAATAAATTCAATAATTATCCTATCCTAACTAGTTTAAGTCTTGTATAATAAATAACTTGCCAAGCCATGAGAGAAAAGTAACTACAACTATCTAGTATTCAACCCCATTGAAAACCAAGAAAGGAAATAATATAACTTGAATAAGCAGGAAGTATAATCAAGCAACTTCCAAAATGTGCAACAAATGACAGAGACAGCTGGCTACCTAGGCAATCATCCAAAGTCTCATTTGCAATGTTAAAGCAACCGATTTGGCTAAGGCCTAGAATAACTGACAGATCATTTTCAGAGGCAGGAAAGTTTTCAAAACCATTTTACCCTGTCTTGGCAAAATTTGACAGTCCTACTTATCCATTTCCGGGTACCATGTACCTTGTCAGTGGTTAAGCAAGGGCAATTCTTTGTCCAAAAGTCAGTTTTGCCAAGAAGAAAACAAGGTCTAAGTGAAGTATCTTCCGTGCTCAACAATCCCTAGGGAATAGATGGGTGCTGCCAGGAGCAATTGTGTCTTACTTCAACAGAACCCTAAATTATTTAAATGCCATAATCTATAGTTGTTGACGATTACGTATCTATGTAGAATATAATCTCTATTTGTCTAAAGAACCTGATTAGCCTAACTATAAGTATGACAAACATAGATTACTATTGATCTATAATTTTTAATACCTATATAACTTAAAGACAAAGACTTCATATTAGAATATTATACAATAAACAACTGTGCAAAAAGTGAGGACAATGACCTCTAAATGTGAACAATGTATACATATCTTGATCAGAGGTAGAAATGTACATTGCAATATGATAAATATATATTAATATATAAAAACGTTTTAAGCAGAGGAAGAAGCATGCATGCATACAATATTCAATATAATTTGTTTGTATCAATATACAAGAATCTATATCAATGTAAATTGCCTATAAATAATAGATCACAAGTGTTCACCCTATTACTCACTATTATTACTAGTGTGAGTAAGCTCACACTTATCTATTATCCCATCCAGTTTTCCCTTTTCTTCAAAGAGATCCCTCAGCCTATAAATTTTTTTCCCAACTCCCAACCCCCAACCCTATACCAATTATAATCAACCCCTAACCCAGTGGACAAACTTTGTTGAGAGAGAAGATGTCATCTTCTAGAATTATGTCCAGCTGTCATGTGGGCAATGTTCTTTCTATGAGATCCTGTGAAAGTAAAATGATGGTTAAGTTCCAAGATTACTGTCTGGTATAATTGCAAATAGTCTCTCAATATTCAGTAGGGTTTTTCTGAGCTTCCTATTAGGAGGTCTGTCCAGAACATTGTAAAAAATGTGCACCATTTCAGCTAACCAAGTTAGAACCATCTTGAGCAACTGGTACCCAAAAAAAGGTCTTATAGTAGCACTATCACTATCATGACATCATATCAACCAGGTGGAGTTGTTGTTGTGAGGCCCATCTTCTTCCTCGAAACTTCAAAAATTACTGCAGGAAAATTCATTGTTCATTGTGGAAAACTTAAACATTACTTATATAGAAATATATATTCAATGAAAGTTATAATAGCTACAAAAATAGATATGAAGAAAAGTAAATTATTTTCTAAAATTTGTTTCTTTCTTTCCCATATCATGGCTCCTGACATGAGACAGATACTATGAATTTTTATTTTAACAACATGCCTGTATTTAGAGAGGGACAGAGCCAGTGTCCAACTTCAAAGCCAGCTCTATATATCCATATATATATGCTTAAATGTATGTTTATCAATTCCCTTATCTCATAAAACGGATTCGTTTTCTCAGTGATCCTTAGTGGATAGTTAATTTTCCTTATGCCAGCATCCAAACAACCAGGATCTCTCAAATTTTTGAAGTTGGGTATTTTCCTTCAAAGGCAACCCTATATGCTTCCTGCTGCAACCCTATATGCTTTCCTTACCACCTGTATGGTCGTCATCATTGTGGATGAGCTGTTATTTCTCTTTTCAAGAGTTTTGCCTTTTCAAATCAAATCTTTATTAATGTTGATTGTATCCATAGTTTTTCTTCTCCTGTGGAAACAAGAGCAAAACTGCTTCCCCAACAGAGCACATCTCCTGGCTTCCATTGTAAGGTCAGCACATCCTTGAAATAAACTGGCTGATTTAATTCAGAAGAATTTTCTATTATCCAATGTCTCTCTGCTGCTATTGTCCCTTTTTTTATTAGCATTAAGAAAATTCAAGGTTAATAACGCATTATGTAATCTATTTCTGGGGATATTTTCCAACCCTTTCTGTTTGTTTAACATATCCTTTATAGTTCAATTTGATCTTTCTACAACTGCTTGACCTGTAGGATTGTATGGTATACCTGTAACATGCTTGATATTGTAATAGTCAAAAAACCGTTTCATTTTCCTAGAGACATAAGCGGGACCATTATCTGTCTTTATTTGTGCAGGTATGACCTTGATGGCTATAACTTCTAATAAATGTGTGATTACTGAATCAGCCATTTATGAGCTTAAAGCAGTTGCCCACTGAAAACCTGAGTAAGTGGCAATGGTATGGTGTACATATTTTAATTTTTCAAATTCTTCAAAGTGGAACACATCCATCTGTCAGATTTCATTCTTTTGAGTACCCTTTGGGTTAGTCCCTGCAACTAGTGGTGTTTGGTTGTAGAAAGAGCAAGTAAGGCATCTCTTTATAATCACCTTAGCTTGTTGCCATGTAATAGAAAGCTCCTTAAACCTTTGCTATTGACATGATATTTTTTAATGAAATTCTGAGGCCTGCAACAGGCTTTCAGTCAATAATTGATAAATTTCTGCATTGCCTTGTGCTAGAGGACCTGTTAGACCTGTATGGGGTTGGTTGTGTGTTATGTATATAAGAAAAAGCCTATTCCTAATTTTGTCTTGCACATGGATAAAAAATTAAGTCAATTCTGAATCATCTTCTATAAATTCAGCGTATTCAATGTGCAGGACAACTCTGTATATTGTTAATCAGTAACTCTAATGAGAGATTCTTTAAAATCCCTTAGCACCATAATAATAGCATATAATTCTGCCTTCTGGACAGAATTATAAGGGCTTTGTTCCACTTTGCTTTATTCTTCTGATTTTTAACTTTCCTTCCCTAATTTATTTGCATCAGGATAAAATATACAGGCTCTAGTTATTGGAGCATCATGCACAATTTGGGGAAGAATCCAAGAAGTTCTCATTATAAGGTTAAATCTATCACTTTGGGGATAATTGCTATTAATTTCTCCAAAAAAGTTAGCACAAGCTCTTTGCCATGGTTCATTGTCTTTCCATAACTTTTTTATTTCATTAGTAGTGAAAGGCACTGTAATATCTGCTAAGTCTATACCTGATAATTGATGAAGTCTCAATTTACATTTTATAGTTAATTCAGAGAATTTTTCCACATAAGTTTTTAATTTTTTACTTGGTTTATGTGATAAAAAGATCCATTCTAAGGTAATATCACCCTTCTGCATTAAATTCCTGTAGGAGTAATTCTGAAAGGCAATATGACTAGAATACAATTAAGATTTGGATTCACCCTATCCACATGTGCCTCCTGTAATTTTTCCTCAACTATCGTCAATTCCTTTTCTGTTTCAGGTGTTAATTCTATGGGACTATTCAAGTCTTTATCACCATCTAAGATTTTGTTTAAATGAATTATTAGATCAGGTGTTATCCCAAGAGGCAGTTGTAGACTGAAAATGTCTCCTAACAATCTTTGAAAGTCATTAAGTGTCCACAACTGGTCTCTCCTAATTTGTGCCTTTTGTTTTCTAATCTTATGCAAACCTTTTATAACCTAGGTAATTGACAGAATCTCCTCTCTGTATTTTTTCAGGAGCAATTTGTCATCCCTATTTTGGTAAAACTTTCTTTACTTCCTTAAACATTACTTCTAAATTATCTATGTTTGAATCAGATAGGAAAATGTCATCCATGTAAGGGTAAATTATAGACTGAGGAAATTGCTTACATTTTAATTCTAGTGGCTGACTTACAAAGGATTGGCACAGAGTGATGCTACTGAGCATTTCTTGTGGGAGGATAGTCCATTGATATTTCCTAGTGGGCTGAGAATTATTATAAGTAGGCACTGTGAAGGCAAATTTTTCTCTATCCTTTTCTTGTAAAGGTATACTGAAGAAACAATCTTTCAAAACAATAACTACAAGAGGACATACTTTTGGTAATAGAGAGGGCAGAGGGATTCCAGATTGCAGAGGGCCCATAGGCTAAATTACCTTATTGACAGTTCTTAGATCTTTCACCATTATCCATTTACCAGATTTCTTTTTTACAAAAAATACAGTGTTGGTTGAATATTTAATATGGTAAGCACCTAGTTGCTCTTGTTCCAGCTGTTTTAAAGCCTGTAACTTATCTTCAGCTAGAGGCCACTACTTAACCCATATTGGTTTCTCAATTAACCATTTTAAAGGTAAGGCTGTTGGTACCTCTAAAGGTTTGCTAGTTTCTTCAAGTTCCTGTTCAGCATGAATGGCTGGTGACCTTTGTGTATAGTACCTTTTAATATCCTTCCAGAAATTATGAGTTCCTAGGACTGCAGGAATGTTAATCTGAACATTTCATTGCTGAAGCAGGTCATTACTCCATAAATTTACTGCAATATTAGCCGTATATTGTCTCAGCTTCCCTCTTTGACCTTCTGGCCTAATACAATCAACCCATCTCATGCTTTTTTTAACTTGAGATATGGTTACAATTCCTAGTAACTGAACATCTGCCTCTTGAAAAGGCCAATTTGGATGCCAATGTTCTGTAGTGATGATATTCACATCTGTACCTATGTCTATCAAACCAACAATTACAATGCCATTTATACACACTCTTAGCTTTGGTCTTTGATCATTTATAGAAGTCTGACAGAGCATATGTTTCCTATTTCCTATTGGAATTTGTAACTTATCCTCCATGTATATGCCATCATGTAGAATAGTATGGTCTTTTACAGAAGGTTCTGGAATTTTTTTTTAATTTTCCTGGTGAGACATGTCCTCCATAGTTACTGAGAATGACTGGGCCACTTTTGGCTTGGGGACCTGTGATAGGCCCCTCAAGGAGTTTCTCAATGGTATCAGGTTGTCTTGTCTGTCTTTTGTTCATCTGCATCCATTGGTCCAGTGTCAGGCTTTACCACACCTTCTACATACACCTGAAGGCTGAGTCCTCCTATTCTTGCATTCTGAGAAGAGATATTATTCCTAGGAATTCCTTGTCTACAATCCCTTCTCATATGTCCTATTCTATCACAATTAAAACATGTGGCATTTTGATGTCTCTTCATTCCTTTGGAAATTGCTTCCCCTACTCAAGAGTCAGTATTATAGTCAAATGTCTCAATGTTCATTGTATGCAGGATCCATTCATCACATAGGTGCTGATACAACCTTTAAAGACCCAAGTATTATTTTGCATTTTAAGTTGGCATTTTCAAAAGTCAGAGATTCAGTAAGTACTCATCTCGCACTTGGGTCTGTTACTCCTATTTTTACAACCGTAGTTGATCTTTGTAAAAAGTCAGTAAAGGGTTTTCTCTGGCCCTGTTTATCCCTGGTATGTGATTCAATTATTTTTTTCTAGTTCATGAATCCTACCCCAATCATTTAAGGCTGCTTTGTGGCATAGGCACAAGATTTCTTCACTGTAAAGAGATTGAACCTGTGGGTCAACATAAGGTCCTTCACCAAGAATTTAATCTTGGGAAGTCTCAAGGCCTTTTGCTTTTCCCTGTTGTTCCAAAATTTTTGCCTCTTCTCTGAAATAAATTGCTTAAGTAAAAGCAAGCCAAGTGGGCAAGGTTGGGAGAGTTTCTGGAACATGGACTGGCTGGTCTTGTAGGCCGTACACCCAGTAAGCATGGAGTCCGAAATCACGTGGGTGCCAGATGTAGAAGGCTGATGCTTAAAAGAAATCCCATACTAGCTCAGAATTGAGAAATAGATGGTCATTTACTTAGGGGTAGACTCACAAATCAGAATCTTCTGCTGGAACAGAGATCAGAAACTGAATCCCACAGTCAGAAAAAGAGAGTGGATGCATGCTCTACATTGGCATAAATAGTATAAGAGGCCATGCCCCAGAGGGTGGGTAACTATTGGCTATAAGACTTCCTATAACACGCATTTATTTGATTGCAGGAATTAAATTAAATACACTAGAATGTTCCCATCATAAAAAGGTGAAATTGTGTTTCTGCCAGAATACACATTTAACTCTGGAAAACAAAACTATCTTTACTATAAGTAATACTTTCACCAATATAGTATCCATGTGCTCCAAAATGAATAAGCCACCATGACTTGTTTCTACCAATATCGTTTTTGACCAAACAACTCACTTCAGCAAGGATAGCATTAAAATAGGCTTGTACTCATGGATTTCATCATTTTTCTCATGTTTCCTACCATCCTGACACCATTAGTTTCACAAAAGAGTAAAATGGCCTTTTAAAATGTCAGTTATAAGATGCACATGTTCTCTGAGTCAGCACCAGTATATTATACTGGTTCCTATAGTCTAGATTTACATATAAAGTAATTAAGTGTTGTAGTAGGAGCGGCGGGGCTGCATTCCCAGCACCCGGCCACCCACATGGCTAGCTTATGCCCCGAAATAATTACACGGAAACTGTATTCTTTTAAACACTGCCCAGCCCATTAGTTCCAGCCTCTTATTGGCTAGCTCTTACATATCGATCTAACCCATTTCTAATATCCCTTTAACACCATGAGGTGTCTTACCAGGGAAGATCTTAACCTGCGTCTGTGTCCGGTAGGAGAATCATGGAGACTCCTCGACTCAGCTTCTTTCTCCTAGCATTCTGTCCTGTTTACTCCGCCTACCTAATTTTATGTCCTATTAAAGGGCCAAGGCAGTCTCTTTATTTAACCAATGAAATTAACACAAAACAGCAGATTCCCACATCAATTAAGGAATGGAAATGGGAGTGGAACCACTGGCTCTTACCTCCAATATTTCTGTTTCCTGGTCTGAAGCCTGCTTACTTGAAGGTCTTTGTGTCAAAGGTAAAATGCTTCCTGTATAGACAAAGCAATGATTCTGCTGAACTGGATGGTAAAACTGTCTATCCTAGAGACATATTAGACTTTCATGTCTGAGTCACCCAACTAAAAAAGGACTTCTCTGATTTCTGGGGTTACTTTATTTTGAAGAGGAACCAAGAGGAAGCAGACTAGTACTCTACACAGGAGATAAGAAAGATTACATATTGAATATAGGAGACACCTCAGGGCAATTCTTGGAATTGTTATTGCCTGTGATTGACATCAAATGTAAAACTAAAATAACCAATCAAAACAGTATCATAAATGGTTAAGACGCTCCAGGAATGAAATTTCTAGTCACCCTACCAGGTGAAGAACCAGTGCCTAATGGGATATTTATTAAATACAAAGAAAGCATAGAATGACAATGGAAAAAATAATTAGAAATAGCAGAAACTATGTGACTAGCTACAAAACTAGCTATAAGGACTATAGTCATGGTAAATGTTTCCTCCTTCTTTTATTGCACTTATTCATACACATGTATTAAGCAACTATGATTATTTCCTCTCATGTTCCATTATCATGTAACGTACGAAGTGATTTTATTTTCATACTTAAATATAGGTACTTTAACAATGCTAGTCATACTTTGGTTATAAAAACTAAATATCACCCAAGGACTTTATATACATATCTGGAGCATTGATTCGTTTATTTTTCTATTGCATACAAGATTATAGTGCCAAGTTAGATGGAACTATGACCTTATTATTGCCTTTACTTTCCAATTAACTATAGTTTGACAAGATTGGTATAGGAGTGAATTTGGCAAGGGGTAGAGTTCTAATTTGTTAACTCGTAAATAAACTTGACTATAGCAAGTGTGCCTAGATTACTCAAGCATTATTTGCATCTGTGAAACTATATGCAGACATAATCAATGTCATTCGGCTGAATGAGTAGAAAAAGGTTCACCTTCATCAATGTGGACAGGAGTCATCCAATCTAATTTTTCTGTGTCCACATAGAAAAAGATAGAAGAAGGACAAATTGTTCTGATATTTCTCTTTGAGCTGGGGCACCTACTCCTGCTTGCCTTCATACTTTTGAGGACCTGGTTCTATAGCCCTTGGACTCATACAGTTAGACCAGAACTCTCTTGGCATCTCAGACTATAGTTTAGATAACTGGCTTTCATGTTTTCCAACTCTTCAGCCTTGAACTGAATTACTTGACAGACTTCCTGGTCATCCAGTTCACAAATGGCATATTTTGGGTTTTCTTGGTCTCCAAAACTATGAAAAGATATAGTGAGGATCATCTTATATTTGTATCAGTCAATGCTTCAGTTGACAAATAGATGATAGGTAGATAGATAGATAGATAGATAGATAGATAGATAGATAGATAGATAGATAATTCTTAGATTAATAAATTACATTAACTCATTTTCTTAGTAGATACATGACTAGCGCTTAAAATTTTCTCAATTATTTTAATTCCTTTTTCTGATATAAAGGAGCTAAAGATTTACTTAAACATCTCTTGGAACTTCGCCTCCCAAAAAGATAAAAGAAATGCATGACACCAAAAAAATTACTAATGATCTACAGTTAAATTCTTTAAGCCATCACTGAGCATGCAACAATCTCTCAGCAGTGGTAAAATATATGGTCTTGGGATTTAATCAGAATAGTGTCATCTGTTAATTCTGTGTAGATGTGGTGTGCAGGACTGCTTTTCATTCCGCCCGTCTCCCGCACGGCTAGCTTTAAACCCGAAATAACAACACACAAATTATATTCATTTAAACACTGCCTGGCCCATTAGTTTCAGCCACTTATTGGCTAACTCTCACATCTGGATTAACCCATCTATTAATGTGTGTAGCACCACAAGGTGGTGGCTTATCAGAAAGTTTCTAACCTACTTCCATCTTGGGCCAGAGCTTCATTGCATCTGACCAACCATGGTTTCTTTCTCCCAGCATTCTGTTCTGTCTACTCCACCTATCTAAATCCTGCCCTATCAAAAAGACAGTTTCTTTATTAACCAATGAGAGTAACAGACAGATGACCCTCCTCAATCAATTCTGAACTATGGCTGCTTTTTGTGGAGAAAATTCATCAATTGGGACTATATTGTGTTAATTAATGTTGTTAGCAACAAAGGAATCATTGTACCTTCTATGTAGGCAAAGATCAGGAGATCCAAGGTATTGACAAGCAAACCAATGTGAGAAGGATACCACAGTATTCTTAAGCTACTTATAGTATATGCTGATTGGATCAGAAACTTCCATCATAAATATTCAAAAATTCCTTTCATAGCTCTCACCTGGAGGAGTTCCTGCATTTTTTCTTAATTCTGCTTCCTCAGGAATATCTCAGCATAGAGGATGCTAAGACATGAAATAGACTGTAAAATATCAGCCCAGAAGAATATTCTCTCTTACTATTTTCTTGAAATACTAGCATCTAACCCTTTATTGTGTAAACTAGAAACAGCCAGCTATCAGTCCATGAAGTGATCCATTCCATTCTAAATGTTTAGAGATTATTCTTCATAGGACATTGAAATTCTCATCCCTCTCTTAAACCTGCCAACCTGTCTAAGCATTACACCACAGAGCACAACAGAATTAATGGAATGAATTTCTTTTCCTTTTGACAGGGTTTTGCTGTGCAGCAAAGGCTTGCTTTTAATTTGTAATTCTCCTACCTTGCCCTTTGAAATTCTGTATTCACAGGTACAAAATTTTCTACCTTACAGAATTTTAATCAAAATTTGAATTGGAAATCTTTAAGAAAACCTGACACAATGGATCAGTGCAACAACTTCAATCTGTGGGACCCGTTTGTCAAGGGAGAGAACAAATTCCAATACATACACATGGATGTATGAACATGCACATATGCTCTCTCTCTCTCTCTCTCTCTCTCTCTCTCTCTCTCTCACACACACACACACACACAAACACACACACAGACACACACACACACACACACTAATGTTTAGAAGAAATCTCAGTAGTTCATAAATTTCTTTTACATAAATGGTGAGAACCATTAATAACAATGGAACACATTTTCAAAATAAAATTTTTATATGTTCTCATCATAAAAATAGAAGAATATGAAGAAATGAGCATATTACTTAGTTTACTGAGCTATTGAGTGATGTATAGGAATTGTACAAAATGTACAGGTAGGTGTATACTTATCATACTTTATATTTTTAAAGAAAATTGCTGTGGGAACTCCTTCAGCCAATAGACTTTAAGATAACAGCCCACTTGGGCATGGTCTCTTATTCTGTAAATGCAGCCATACAGCTTATGCTCTCTCCCTCTCAATCTCTCTCCTGCTGGATTTGGTTACTGCTACTTGTTACTGCAGAGAACTTTGATCTTTGAGTCTACCCATGAATAAAGAACTATTCTTGCCTTACCAACTGACAAAATGCTTGGTGTCCAGACCAGACAAGCAGGATACAAGAAAAAAGACTGTCAGACCTTGTCAAGACAAGATAAGATGGTTCAAATTTTTTTTCTGCCTCTTAAAATGGTCTATCAGTTACTCTAGTCCTTAGCCAAAGTTGGTTGCTCCAAAATTGCAAATGAGACTTTGGTTGATTGCCCAATGACCAATTTGTCAAGAAGAAAACAAGCTCTAAATGGAGTATCTTCAGTACCAAACAGTCTCTTGGGAATTTAAGGTCAATTTTTATATGCATATTTCTGCTCTTGATTAAGGAATTTTGTTTGCACAGCTCATTTAAAAATGCTGTGGTGGTGGCAAACGTCTTTAATCCCAGTACTCAGGAAGTAGAGGCAGGCAGATCTCTGTAAGTTCAAGACCAGCCTAGTCTTCAGAGTGAGTTCTAGGACTGGATCCATAACTACTGAGGAACCCTGTCTCAGAAAATATTATGCATAATTAAGAAATATAGGTATATAGATAGTCATCTATAATAGTCAAGCTTATAGTCATGTTAGTTAAGTTTTCTAGATGTACAGAGATATATTTCAAGTGAACAGGTATTCTTTAAACATTTCAAAGACTAACAGAATAGGACATTTAAAATGTTTTAAGATCTTAGGACTTTTCATGACAATGAGACACATCTGCTCCTGGCAGCACCAATTACTTCATGAAAAAGATGGGCATTGAAGAGAATCCTTATGGAGTTTACTAGGTATTTGGGCAACAAAGTGCACTTTCCTGGACTGCTTAATGTTATACTGTATGAGCTAGATGTGAATGACCCACATAAAAATGACTGCTAAACTTGTCTAAAGATGATACTGTCTCAGGGATCCTGCTTCATGAAAGAGTCTGCCAGACATTCTGCAGGATACAGAAGAATGTGACTGACAAACTACCAATATAGGTGGAACTGTCTTTGAAATTTCCTGCTTCATGGAAAAGTCTGCTTGATACTATGGGGCAGTAAGCTGAATATGGGTACCTCAATGTTACAGAAGAATTTTAGATGACTGTCCAGGCAGCAAGATGTTTCTGTCAACTCTAGAGTTTTGGAAGCTGCTTACAATGCACTTTATGTTTACTTAGGTAATATTATATTTACCTAATATAATATTTAGGTAATATAATATTTCTGGGGTCTTTGATGGAGTTGAAGAATATATAGTTATAATTATAGTATTTCTTAGCCATGATGAAAGCTAAAATAGATATAAATACTGTAACTATAATTCTTGATTGATAACTGTTTGTTGTATGTAATCTTGCTATTTTAAAGTTAAAACCTTCCTTTTTATTTAGATAGAAAAGGGAAGGGGATGTGGGATTCTCTCTGCTTGTTGTGAATACCATTGGTTAATAAAGAAGCTGCTTTGGACCTATTGCAGCACAGAAGAGGGCAAGGCAGGAATTCCAAGCAAATAGAGGAGAAAAGATTAGGTGGAGTCAAAGAAAAGCCATGTAGCCCCCAGAGGAGAAAGATGTCCATGGGCTGGTACTGATAAACCACTACACTCATGGTTAAATATAAAACAATAGGAATGGATTGATTTAAGCTATAAGAGCTAGCCAATAAGAAATGTGAGCTAATAGGTCAAGCAGTGTTGTAATTAATATTGTTTTGTGTGATAAGTTTGTGTCTGGGCAGCTAGAAAATGAACAAGAAGCCTCAACCAACAGAATATAATCACTTTAATTGAAAGAATTTATCATCTCCTCATTGTTCCTAATAATAGAAAGACTGCTGTGGGACAATGGTCTTATATCCTGTAAAGGTTTGTCAGTTGTACTGGTTTAATAAAATGCTCATTTGCCAGTAGCTAGGCAGGATGTATAGGTGGGGCAGTGAGAACAAGAGAATTCTGGAAAGAGGAAAGAGTTAGCCTGCTGTCATCAACTAGACTAAGAGGAAGCAAGATGAAAATGCCTCACTGATAAAAGATACCAGGTCACATTGCTGACACAGACAAGAATCATGGGTTGATGTAGGATGAAAGAGTTAACAAGAAGCCTGACCTAATAGGCCAACCAGTTTACGGTTAATATAGACCTCTGTGATTTCTTTGGGATAGAATGGATATGGGACCAAGTGGGACAGAAACCTCTATCAACAAATGGTGCCAACATGGTCAACTAAATCTACTTAAAACCTAAGAGAGTTTGAGAAGAAATTCCAGACACAAGAAGAACAGAATTAAGCATGGCTTCTTGGTAGCAGCATTTCCTCAGATGAACTCTGTTTGCTAGAAGCAAGCATGTCTCATTTAAGAGAGGCTTCCTGACTCAGTGTTAGTTGCAAAAACCTTGCAGCTCTTTTAATAGGCCCCATCACAAAACATTTAAAAGTGTTTATGAATAGCTGACAGCATGCTTCTTGGTGATGGTGGGGCCTTGAAATTCCATAGAGTTGTGGCAATAAACATGGCTCCCACCAGTACCTCTGCTATGAAGCTAGAATCTCAGAAAGCTAAGGAAGGGGATAGAACTAGCCATCAAAATCACAGCTTTAATCCTAGCCATATCACTTAGCAAATTAAAGATTCATGTGGTCAGAAAAAAGAGAAATACACCGTAAAGATAGATTCAGATGAAAAAAAATCTTTAAATGGTTTAAAGTGTGTTTAAAAAATATATGTAGGCTTGAAAGAGAAAAGAAAAAGGATAACATCCTATAAAAAAAAAGAGAGAAGTTGGGTGTGGTGTTACACAACTTTAGTCACAGTACTTGGGAGGCAGAGGCAGGCAGATCTCTGTGAGTTCCAGGACATCTAAAGATACTCAAAGAAACCTTGTGTCAAAAAATTAAAAATTAAAGATAAAAATAAATAGAGTTTAAAATAAAGCCATTTAAAGATAAAAAATACAAAGAGAGAATGGATACCATATAATATTTGTCAAGTTGGGAGCCTAGGCCCCTGCCCCTCACATCTATCCCAGCCCCCAGGCCTGGTCTGGACTCCAAATCACGGCAGGTCAGATCTGGTGGGGTCAGGACCACTCCCCAGGATACTTAAGTGATCCCCCAAAAGAGGAACATGTGGTCTCCCTTTCTTCCTCCCGGGGATTATGTTCCAAAGTCTTCTCGGTTCCCTCACGGGGCCCCCCAAGAACACAAATCTCCCATTAAACCTGGATATTTCTTAATTTGCTTGTTTTGATTTGTTTTGATTGGGAATTTTTGCATTGACAGGGAGCTAATATTAAGAAATATTCGTAATAATATTGTGTTGTCTTTGAAATGTATGACTGCTGAGGAAGGAGCAACAGCTGCTGAAAGACATTTGATTATGAATGCTGCTGGAATAAACCAACATATATATTTTGAAAATGTCTTGACTTCAAATTTTAAGTTAAAAGATATATAAATTTGGAGAAGAGTTTTTGCTTTTGTTTCCACAGGAAATGAGAAGCTGTGGATTCATTCTGGGATAAGAAAAAATCAGGTTTGATCAAGAAAGACCACCTGAGAAATCATCAGTAGGAGTAGATGGCCCAGATGTCTAAATTCTACATCCAGAACAGTTTCAGGACTCCTGGCTGAGATAATCAAGCCTTACAAAATACTCCAGTCAGGGCTTGGTCATAATTCTAAATTTTTTAGGTCCCCATAAGATTATCAGTGCCCCCAATCAGCAGGAAGTAGCCTAAAAAACTATGCTCACATTCCCCAAACAAATGGATGATAGATTTTTGTCTTTGTTTACAGTGTTGGTTACAAGTTGTTATGGATAATGGTCAGGATAAAAGCTAAACAAAGGAGATTTGATTAAGAGCTCTTGTTTTGAAAAAAAGCTGAGAAGTGCTGTGGGACAATGGTCTTATACCCTGTGGAGCTTTGTCAGTTGTACTGGTTTAATAAAATGCTGATTGGTTAGTAGCTAGACAGAAAGTATAGGCAGAGTGACCAGACAGAAAGTATAGGCAGGCCAATGAGAATAGGAGAATTCTGGGAAGAGGAAAGAATCAGTTTGCTGTCATCACCCAGACGAAGAGAAAGCAAGATGAGAATGCCTCACTGATAAAAGGTACCAATGCACGTGGCTGACAGAGACAAGAATTATGCATTAATGTAGGATGTAAGAGTTAATAAGAAGCCTGAGCTAATTGGCCAACTAGTTTATGATTAATGTAGATCTCTGTGTGTTACTTTGGGATGGAACAGCTGCAGGACCACGTGGGACAGAAATTTCTGTCAACAAGACTCACTTGAGAACTACGGAGAGTTGAACAAATATGGTCCCCATAGACACATAATGAATGGTACTATTAAGAATTGTGGCCTTGTTGGAGTAGGTGTGGCACTGTTGGAGGAAGTGTGTCACTGTGGGGGTGTGCAGATTTTGAGGTCTAAGAAACTCTAGCCAAACCTAGTGGCTTGCTGGCTCTTCTTGCTGTATGTACTTAAGATGTAGAATTGTCAACTTCTTCTTCCACACAATGGATGCCTAAATGCCACTGTGTATCCTGCCATGAAAATAACTGGCTAAACCTCTGAATTGTAAGCCAGTCTTCTAAGGTACCTTAGAAGGTTTACCTTAAAAGAGTTACTGTGGTCATAGTGTCTCTTCACAGCAATAGAAACTCTAATTAAAACAAGGAGCTAACACAAACTCACTATTATATCCACAGTTCCCATCAAGTTGCACCTAGGATGTATCAAAACCTTTGGATAGAAAAAAGTTTTCCTTGAGAAAACAAGTTCCAACAATCCAAAAGTAAATAAGGTAACTTTCTACTTTAGAAATATTCCAGTTAATAAGTAAAGGAGGTATTGAATATAAATATTTTTTTCAATTCCTATTATAAAATTTGAGTAGTAACTAGAAAGATAGTTCAGTGTCTAAGGCTGTATGCTACTCATTTATAGCTCAACTTGCAGCTTTTATGCCAAACATTGCACACTTACCTGTATCTCTGGTTTCAAGAGATCTGATGTCTTCTTTTTGTGAACAGCTGAACTCATGTGAGGATTTTTACATTCAGACACAAACACATACATACAAATACAACTAAAACTAAATCTTCTAAAGAATAAATAAAAATAATTTCAATGTTTCTAATATTAAAAAGAAAAGATATATAAGAAGAAATGTATTGGTTCTTGAAAGAAATTAATACTATTTGCAAATCATTCTTTTGAAATAAGGAAATCTAAATATGACAAAGTACTAAGATCTACTACTATTACTAAATAAAAAGACAAAGGGAAAAATATTGTGCCACAAGACCTTAATTCTTAAAATTTAAGTTCTAGAAAAATCTACATGGAAAAATAATAAACAAATAAATGATATTGATTAAAAAGAGGAGATGGAAGACAATTCTATATGCATAAATGAAATTAAAAGTCATTCCATTCAATTATAATTTACATATTTGCTTAGATTCTAACCAATGTATTAAGTAAAAATTATGAGGAAAGCTATAAATTCTATTCTTAAATGGATACTTAATCAATAATATTGAAATTGTTGTGATAATTGCTGTCAGTTTTTTAGTATGTAATGAATTATAGATTGGCATTATAAGTTACATATTTTTGAAAAATGTATGATAAGGTATCTGTTAGTGAAGTAATCTGAAATTCTGAAATTTCCTTTAAAATTCTGTCTGGGTGATCCTAACTTGATAAATGTTGAACCTAGAGGGTGGGTTTATGAGAGGTCATTATATTAACCTCATGTGACCTCGTCAACCTCTTGTTGTTATTTGTGTGTATTCAAGTTTTATTTTACAATAGCTTAGTAATACAAAAACATACCATTTTGTTATTTATTATTCAATCCCAGTTTTATAACTCTCATGTAACAGAATCATTTTTAATTATGTAAGCCATGTCTGCATACTCATCACCATCTTAGCAATCTTTCTATGAAAAAACCAAGGACTACTTTTAACCTAATCACCCAAGTGTGACTTAAACATTGTAGAACTAGCATCTCTCATAATCAAAACACTAGAATTGTATTTAAGGCCTAGATTATATTAGTTGTCTTGCCATTCAAGTCATAAGTATTGCTCACATTGAACTTACAATCAACTAAAATTATTAAGCATTATTCATACGAGACAGAGTGGATTGAAGTCTTCCATTTATAAAATGATTTTAATCTTAACTGCTAATTTCCATTCTTACATTTGGTTTATTCTTGTGGTCTGTGTAAACAATCATGGTTATATGAGTACCACTAAAAACAGAAGCTTTTACAGTTTCATGTGTCATCACTTACACATCAGAGAATAGTGAAATTTACCCAGATCACACAAGTAGAAGCAACATATTTGACTGAAACCTTCAATCTTTCTAACTCCAAAACCAACATTTTTATCTTCTTTCTTCTGGAGAGCATTCAACAATAGTAACAAATTCTTAATAATGCCATCTGCATACTTTATAGGATGCCTTTTTCCAATCTGTTTTATTTTAAAACTCGTTGGAAGTGAGCAAGAACAAAACCTAAGGTATTACCAAATAATGTCACCTAACTGATTTAATGATCACTGTGCTTTAGAGATATTTAATGGAACAATGAGAAAACTTGTTTATCTGGACTTCCATTTGGTCCAAATGTCCCTATTAATTACATGTTAAGGATTGCCAAATGTTTGCCAAAACACAAAATATAATGTCATATATATATACACACATATACATACATACATATATATATGTATATATATATATAAATTTAGCAATTATATATAAATTTAGTAAACAAGGAAAAAACAATTAGACTGTTTTCACAAGACTTATTGCTAGAAAAAACCATCTGGATCTTGGCAATTACCGTTTCCTTTCCTTAGTGTGCATAAAACATTTATATAAAAATGTATCTTAAGCCGGGCAATGGTGGTGCAC
>NC_022026.1:32765519-32779239 GCF_000317375.1 Microtus ochrogaster
ATCTATTCTTCAACTCCATCAAAGACTCCAGAAGGATAAAATATTACCTAAGCAAACAAGAAATAAGCAACTTCCAAAACTCTAGAAATGACAGAGACATCTCACTGTCTGGACAGTCACTCAAAGTTCTTTTTTACCATTGGGGCATCTATCTTCAGGATACAGGCCCATACTATCCAGTAGGCATTTCCATGAAGCAGGAAAATTCAAAGACAATTCAGTCACTTTTTTCTGTGTCCTGCAGAATGTCTCACAGACACTTTCATGAGTCAGGAACTCTGAAAGACCATCTCACCTTTAGGCAAGTTCAGCAGTCCTCTTTCTGTGGGTTCTTTGTGTCCAGTTTATGCAACAGTCCAGTCAAGAGCAGTTTGTTGCCCAAATGGCTAACCAACTCCATAAGGAGCCTCTTCAATGCCCATCTTCCTCTTGAAGTAGATTGGTGCTGTCAGGAGCAGACATGTCTCATTGTGCTGTCAGGAGCAGACATGTCTCATTGTCATGAAAATCCCTAATTAACTAAAACATTAAATGCCATATTCTGTAGTCTTTGAAAGATATGAAGAATGCCTATCTAACTGAAATATACCTCTATATATCCAGAAAATCCAGCTAACATGACTACAAGCTTGACTATCATTGATGATTATCCATTAACAACCTATATTTCCTAATTATACATTACATTTTTAAAAATGAACTACACAATCATAATACCTTAATAAAGAGCAGAAATACATATACACATAACAAAATTGACCTTAGAATTCATATCAATGCAAATTATTTATATCTATATCATATCCCCTTTAAACATAAAAGAACATTTATAAGCAATATTTTGAAATATGGACTTAGTTATTTCTCCCCTAATTGCTTCATGCTGAATGGGGGCTCTGTTATTCAGGTTTTTCATGGTATAACCTGTGTGCTAGAGTCATCTCAGCAGCTGAGTTAAGTAATTTTTAGATGGTGTTCACAGCATCCTTTCAGGAGAGCATGGTCTATCATACCATATTGGAATAGAAGCAATCTACAGGGTCTCATCCTCTGTGAAAACAAAAGAAGGACTTTTCCAAAGTATCATACCCTTAGATCCAAATTTTGAAGTCAAGGTATTTTCAAAATATCTATCTTGGATTAGTTCAGCAGCATTTATAAACAAATATCTTTTAGCAGATGTTGCTCCTTCCTCAGCATTCAAACAATTAAAAGAGAGCATAATAGCATACAGTATCAAGATTCTCTGTGTATTTTCCATCTTTGTGCAGCTTTATTTTAACCTCTATTTTATTTTTACTTTTATTTTTTGAGACAGGTTCTCTATATATCTTTGTCCTGGAATAACTCTGTAGACCACAATGTCCTTGAACTCACAAATATCCATTGTCTCTGCCTCCCCAGTGCTGGGATTAAAGGTGTGTCCTACCACACCTTGAAGTCACAGAGGTCCATCTACCTCTGCCCCTTGAAGTCTCAGAGGTCAATTTACCTCTGACTCTCAAGTGTTGGGATTAAAGTTGTGTACCACCACACCCAACTACTCCTTTTTTTTCTTTTTTACTTTTAAGAACTTTAACCTGTAGCCTACATATATTTTTAACACACTGTAAATCATTAAGAGGTTTTCTTTGTCTTTGAATCTCTCTTTACTGTATATCTTTCTTTTTCTGACCACATGAGTCTTTATAGAGAGGATTAAAGCTGTGGCTTTGATGGCTAGATCCAGACCATTTTTTCGCTTTACAGCCTCATGGCGGAGGTACCAGCTGTAGCCATTTTTATTGCCACAACTCTATGGCATTTCAAGATACTTGCCAGCAAGCAAGCTGCAACATTCTGCTCACAGACCACACTCAATAGGACTGCCTGCCTGAAAGAGTGAGAGTTTGCCCTGGCAGGACAGCCCAGAAAGCCAGTATTTTAAAATGGCGCAGATTTTTTCCTGCTATGGCTGAAAACCGAAAAGCATGGTTTCAGCTTTTCATCAATACTGTTTAAGTGTTTTGTGGCAGGGCCTCTTAAAAGAGCTGTAGGGTTTTGCAGCTAAAGCTGAGTCAAGAAGCATCTCTTAGATGAGAGTGCTTGCTTACCTATAGCAAGCAGAGCAGACTTGAGCAATTGCTGCTACCAAGAAAATATGCTTTATTCTTTCCCAAGCTTTCTCAGACTTTCTATGGATTCAGTTATCCATGTCTGGGTGCTATTTGTAGTGATGGAGCGAGCAGGCCTGCTTTTCATCCCCCCCAGCTCCCGCACAGCTAGCTTAACCCAGAAATAATAACACAGAAACTGTATTCATTTAAACACTGCCTGTCCCACTATGTCTAGCCTCTTCTAGGCTAACTCTCATATCTTGATTGACCAATTTCTATTAATATGTGTAGCACCATGAGGTGGTAGCTTACCGAGAAGATTCTAACCTGTGTCCATCTCAGAGAGGAGAGCTATGGTGTCTGCATCAATGCCTTCTTCCCAGCATTCTGTACTGTCTTCCCCAACTAGCTATGTTCTGACCTATTAGGCCAAGAAGTTTTCTTTATTAATTATCCAATAAAAGCAACAGATAGATAGAAGACACTCCTACATCAAAGTATCTAACTTTTCCTTATTTAAGCCATCATATATGCTAACTCTTGGCCTATAAAATAACAAAGGTTGCAGAAAATATTCTAAAATCCTCACTTTTGTGTAGACCAAGGAAAGAGACTAAAGTTGACCTGGGATCATCAAAAAGATCTCAAGAATTCCATAACTAGTTTCAGAATGTATGCACATAGGGGTGGGTGCAGAGCTGAACCAGGGTAAGGCACCCAGGTGTTCAGGTAAAATAGCATGTACTGTAAGCAATGGAAACAGGAAGGAGGTTGGAATTAACCCAGTTTAAGGTGCCCAGGCATATGGAATCTGATAACTATTGTGGGAGAAAGCAGAACTAGAAACTGTGTTAGTTCCTACCCACGTTAGAGTATCTGTGGTAAGGTATTCACATATGGGACATCACATCAGATAGCAGCAGAGGCAAAGAGTTTCCAGGCATATACTGATAGCTGGAAAGTGACTGTTATTGTGGACAATAGCTGACTCCCAAAGATGAGAGAGAGAATCTGTGGCCATGAATAGCAGTCATAGAGAATAAAATGACATTTAAATTTTATTGTAACTTAGGCCTTTTTTGATTATTGCAAATGTTTCCATGGAAATAATGAAGTGGATTTGAATCAAAAGGAAAGATAAAGCCTATCAACTAACTAACTCCCAATGTACAAGTACCAGCACTAAAAAATAAAGGGAAACTAAATACAAAGACAACATGTCCCCTCAAAAATTAGTAATCCCAGCCAGGCGGTGGTGGCGCACGCCTTTAATCCCAGCACTCGGGAGGCAGAGGCAGGCGGATCTCTGTGAGTTCGAGGCCAGCCTGGTCTACAAGAGCTAGTTCCAGGACAGGCACCAAAGCTACAGAGAAACCCTGTCTCGAAAAACCAAAAAAAAAAAAAAAATTAGTAATCCCATAGTAATGGTACCAATGAGAATGACTTGGAAGAATTTCCAGACAAAGAATTCAAAAGAATGATTAGTCATGTTCAAACAGCTTAGAGAACACATTAATATGCTCCAAGTGAACAAATCTAAGAGCTGAATGAAATAAAGAAATCAATTCAAGATATAAAAATAAAATTCAATAGAGAGAGGAGAATTTTGAAAAAGTAAAAAAAATAATTCTGAAAATTAAAAACTCGATAACACAAGTAAAATCTCTTAGTGGAAATCCCTACTGATAGCAGTAGAAAACCAAGTGCTAGAGACTGAAGATAAGGTAGATGAATTGAACTATTCAGTAAAGGTAAATGATAAAATTTAAATATGTACATATTTAAATATATACATATTTAAATTGTATTATGTATGAATGTAACGTGGGAAAGAACTGGATAACATGAAATGATGAAATATAACTCTGGACATAGATAAAGGATATACTACACCAAAGCTATATAGAAAATATTTTCAATATAATAATAAAACAAAACTTCTCAAGCAGAGAAAGACCTATGGAAGAAAAAATCCACAGGACAAGAATTAAACTCATAATGGACTAATTAAAACACTGAAAAATACAGTTTTTAACAAGGTAGTATGGAAAACTACAAGAGAGAAGAGTCAAGTTACTTATAAAGGCAAAGCCATCAAAAATAATAGCTGATTAATAGAAACTATTGAAGCCAGAAGAGCATTGAAAGAGGTAACACATATTCTGAAAGACTATAACTGCCAACATACACTCTTATATCCAGAAATACCATCCCACAAAATTTGAAGGAGAAATTTAATTAAAGTAATATAAGACCATCAAGCAAACTCTACAGAGAATATTGTAAGGGATACTTTCGACTAAAGAGAATGATAAGTATACACAACAGGACACAGGGGATAAGTAAATAATACCAGGAGAGTGAATCAAAGAGTTTTAAGAAAACAACATCTAGGTTGTTTCCAGGTGGAGCACCGGACAGAAATCTCAAGGTCCAAATCAGGAGCAGAAGGAGAGAGAGTACGAGCATGGAACTCAGGACCGCGAGGGGTTCACCCATACACTGAGACAATGGGGATGTACTATCGGGAACTCACCAAATCCAGCTGGCTTGGGTCTGAAAAACCTGGGATAAAACCGGACTCGCTGAACATAGCGGACAATGAGGACTACTGAGAACCAAAAAAAAAGGCAATGGGTTTTTGATCCTACTGCACATACTGGCTTTGTGGGAGCCTAGGCAGTTTGGATGCTCACCTTACCAGACCTGGATGGAGGTGGGTGGTCCTTGGACTTCCCACAGGGCAGTTAACCCTGATAGCTCTATGGGCTGACAAGGGAGAGGAACTTGACTGGGGGAGGGGGAGGGAAATGTGAGGCAGTGGCGGGAAAGAGACAGAAATCTTTAATAAATAAATAAAAGGGAAAAAAAAAACAACAACAATAATGACAACAACATAAAGTTAACAGAATGACAACAAGTAATACACTGCTCTCAACAATAGTTCAGAAAACCAGCTGTCTCAATTACTCAATAAAATACCCAGACTAGGGCCAGAGAGGTGTCTCAGTGTTTAAGAGCACGTACTATTCTTCCAGAGGACCTATGTTTAGCTCTCAATACCCCTATCATATGGCTCATAATTGCTTGTAACTCAATCAGCTTCAGGTGATCTCATGTCTCTGTCCTCCACAGGCACCCGTATTCATATGAAAATACTCACACACATACACACAGAGAGACACATAATTAAAATTAAAAAAGGACATGGACTACATATTGTATTAGAAAACAAGAACCATATATCTGTTGACTCTAAGAATCATATCTAACCCTTAACAAATACAAGCCACTTTAAGGTAAAGAAAGGGATGGAAAAAAAAAGATTCCAAATTAATGGAGCTAGGAAATGGGCAGGTATCTAATATGAGACAAAATAGCCTTTAAGACAAACCCATCAGAAGAAATAAGTTAGGTTAGTTCATATTCAGTGAACAGTCCACCAAGAAGATACTATATTACAAATTATATACACACAAGCACAAATGCAGCAAGTTTCTGAAATCAAATGCTACTAGATGTAAAACCACAGATTAACCTCAAGACAGTAATAGTAGGTGACTTCAGTGTATAACTCTCACTAATAAACAGGTCATTCAGAGAAAAAAGAAGGAAAGAAATAAACATAGGAACAAAATGGCATCATAAATCATATATATCTAACAGAATTCTACAGAAAATTCCACCATACTCCCCAAAACAAAGAAACAACAACACAACACATTCTTCTCAGAAGCCAACAGAACTTTCTTAGAAATTGATTATACATTAGGCTACAAAGTAGTCTCAAAAATATATGAAAATTGAAGTAAGATTTATATTCTATCTGACTAGAATGGAATAAAGCTGGATGTCAATGGTAATAGAAACTAGAGAAACTACACAAATATATTGAAACTAAACAACATACTACTGCAAGATAACTGTGTTAAGGAAGAAATTAAGAAGCAAACTTAAAAATTCCTAAGATTGAATGAAAATGATAATATAACAAAGCAATATGAGACACAGTTAAGGTAATCTTTTTTATACAGAGACTAATTTTATATGCATGAGTGTGAACCTGAGTGTATGTATGCATACCACACATATGCAGAAGTCCTTGTAAGTCAAAAGATAGTGTTGGATACACTGCAACTAGATTTACAGGCAGTTTTGCTCTAGATGCTGGGAAACAAACCTTTGTCTTGTGCATAAACACTAAGAACTCTAAACTACTGAGCCATCTCTCCAGCCACAATGAAGGCAGTCTTAAAAGGAAATAATTCTTTTCCAATTTCCTCTTTTTAATGTTCTTTATTTTTTTGAGAATTTCATACAATATATTTAGGTCACATTCTTCACATCCCCAGATCCTCGCCTATCAACTCGATTTCATGCTTTTTCTCTTAAAGAAAAAAAAAACTAAAACAAAACAAAAGAAAAACAGAAAAAGCACAAAAAATTATGAAAAATATGGAGTCCATGTCTTGCCCTGGAGAGTATCTAATGTACAAAGAGTAAGTCCACTGAAGAAAAATGGTTTTTCCTCTCCCAGTAGCCAGTAGCTACCAGCAGCGGATAGCTTCTTGGTTAGGAGTATGGATTTGTGTCCAATGTGGAAGAGGAACTTTGTAAGATATAGATGTGGTAGATGACTTCAATAGTGTTTTCCAAATACAACAGGATGATATACATAAAACTTGCAGAATCTGCGACAGTATGCATAAGACCTACACATTATAGCACTAACTGTTTATATTTTAAATACTTCAGAAAGAGCATAAATAACTTAATGGTATCACCTGTAAATTTGGAAAATAAGAACAAATTAAGTCCCTAGAAACTGTATATGAAAAGAATAATCAAAACCAGGGTTGAAATTAATGAAATGGAATAAAAAATATAAAGAATAAATAAAATTAAGAGACAATTCTTAAAAAATATCAACAAGATTAACAAATTCTTAATCAAATCTCTAAAAGAAAGAGACAGAACACCCAGGTAAATAAAATTAAGAATGAACAAGGTATGAAAAAATATCAAAATATCCAGAATATTAAAAAGGTCATACTTTAGAAACCCATCAGGAATTCCTGAAGGTCCCCACAGATTTTGGCACTTTGGGCTAGAAAAGCAATTGAGTGTTTAGAGCTCAATAAACTATTGTGGAAACTTAGAAGATACTGCTGAGAGGAGTGTGGGTAATGGAAGTCGTATTTGTGAGAAAACTTTTGAGAGCTCCTTATTAAAGGATCTATCAAGGCCATTTACGTGATAATTTAAATCAAAAACCACTAGAGTGAAACCTTTTCTTTGCTGGGACAATTGATCTAGGTGAGCTGAGGCTGATGATTTTGCAGGATCACCAGACCCTACATTCACTGTTCAACTATTTGCTACTAATAGATTTTGAAAGATGAGAAATCATTGCCTTCAATTATGTAGCTACACATAATTTCATCAGGCTTCAGTGGATAATTTTAATCCAATTGTCACACAGTTTACATGGTTAAACTAAATGGATCACTGAATAAAACCAAAATTTATGAATTTTGGAGCAAGATTTGTAGGAATGGAGGGGTTAAACAGGATAGAGTGGTGATAAGCAAGTGTGTTTTGTGGGAGGGGTAATAAGAATATATTGCATAAAGTCTTGCCAACATGACTGCCCAGATGTAAGCTGAACAAGGATAACATCAGTGAATATGCCAAACTGGACAGCATAAAGCCAAAGAAGCCTCAACCTCACAAAAAGAAATATAGGCAACTGAGGGAAGTTGGGAATAAGAGAAGTGGTCCTTTGCAAAAAGAGCATGCCCATTGATTGCCAAATACCAAAGAGTTAGGCCTGAAAGCACTCATACAGGTAGCATTATATGGTCTAAACAGATTATATTTAGGAAATGCATGCAATAATAATTAGAATAAAAAAAGAGACCAAGAATTTTAAAAGGAGTGGGAATGGGTATTTTGGGGTATCTTAGTTAGGTTTACTATTGCTATGATAAACACCATGGCCAAAAAAATACTTGGGAAAGAGGGGTTTATTTGGCTTACAATTCTGTATCATCATTGAAGGAAGTAAGGACCGGAATTCAAACAGGGCAGGGTCCTAGAGACAGCAGCCAATTGCAGAAGCCACAAAGAGGTGCTGCTTACTGGCTCACTCTCCATGGCTTGCTCAGCCTGCTTTCTTATAGATCCAGGACCAGCCCAGGAATGGCACTACCCACAATGGGCTAGGCTCTTCCCCAACAATCACTAATTAAGCAAATGCCCTAGATTTTATGGAAGCATTCTTTACAATTGGAGTTTCCTATATTCAGATAATTCCAGCTTGTGTCAAATTGACATGAACAATCCAACACAATAGACCCCTGTCAACTTGATACAAAAACACATCACTGTTAAACTCCAATCTTTCCTTTTTTATTCATACTGACGATTACACATTAATAGAGACAGCAAGATATAAAACTTTTTACAACTTAAAAAGCCTTACAGTCTTACAAATTTAAGCAATTTAAAAGTTGTCTATTTCAAAATATCCAGTCTGTTTTAAAATTCAAATTCTCTGCAAAATCCCTAAGTCTCTCTAAGTTTTTAAGTGTGAAGTCCCTCAGCTGTGATCTCTTGCAAATTTTTTTTAATGTCCTTTTTTTCCTTCAAGAGAGAAGAACCAGGGCATAGTCACAATAAAAACAAACCCAAACTCCGAAAGTGTAAAATAACTCACTATTTGAGATCCATTCATGATCTTCTGGGCTCCTCCAAAGGGTTTGAACAACTTCTTCAGCTGTGCCCTGTGCAGCACACACAGCTGCTCTTCTATGCTCTTGCTGGCTCCACTCCACCACTGATGCTGTCTTTGGTGGTCATCCTCCACTGCAGTGGTACCTCCAAAATGCTAGGGTCTGCTGCTGTAAGTGCTGGAGTCCTCTGCTGTAAATGGGTTGCACTTATCCTAGTAGCCTCTCTTAAGCTCTTTTTATGGTGCTGAGCCTCAGCTTCTATGCATGACCCCTTCAATTCTGTGTCTTCAACTGCTACTGAGGCTGCACCTTCACTAATGGCCTTTCCTGACCTCCCAAAGTTCCAAACCATGGCTGTTCTCCATGACTTCTTTATGCTTCTCAAAACCAGTACTACCTGCGCAACTCTTAAACTACTAAGCTTAGCTCTCAGCACAGTCGATGTACAACCTTGGCTGCCTCTGGAAGACAGCTTGTATGCTGACTCTCAGGAAACACTTCTCAGAAGATTTCACCTCAATGATGATGGTATTGCCTTACACATAGCTAATTTTTCAGCTCTAGCTGTTGGTCATCAACTGTCCTAGTAAAAGAAAGATTTTTCTTTAGTGGTTCTGGTCATTTCATAATCACAGATAATTCTTCTCCAGTTGACTAGAACCCATAGATACTCCACACAAATGGCCCAGTAGAGAATTTTGCTTCCCTATGAAGCTTCACAGGTCAGGCCTCCATCATTTGCACTGCACTGCAATCAACATTCTTATCTTCAAAACTTCAACATAACAACTCACTGAACTTTCATCACTCAATGAATTCTTTAGTGCGAAGTTCCAAAGTCCCTCCACAGTCCTCCCCAAAACAATATGAACAGGTCTGTCATAGCAATACTCTAATATCCAGGTACCAACTTGTCTTAGTTAGAGTTACTATGGTTGTGATGAAACACGATGACCAAAAGAAACTTGGGGAAGGAAAGGTTTATTTCACTCAGAGTTCCACGTAAAAGTTCATCATCAAAAGCAGTGAGGGCAAGAAATTACACAGGGCAAGAACCTGGAGGCAGGAGTTGTTGCAGAGGCCATGTAAAGGTGCTGCTTACTGGCTTGTTCAGCTTGCTTTCTTGTAGAACCCAGGAATGGCACCACTCACAATGGGATAGGACATTCCCATCAATCACTAATTAAGAAAATTTCCAACAGCATAATTTTATGGAGGCATTTTCTCAATTGAGGTTCCCCCCATTCTGATAACAATAGATTGTGTCAAGTAGACATAAAAATATGCAGCATAGGGGAGGGAAAATTATTGTAATTAAATTGGTAATTTCAATTAAATTAAAATTTACAAAAATAATTCATTACATCCAATCAGAAGGAATTCATATAACTAACTTAGTGATATACCTAAAGGTCTAAGAAAACCTTAACAAAGCAAACTTCACAACAGTAAGGAGAAAAAATATCAAAATCAAGGTAGAAACTGATGAAAAAGAAGAGAAAAACTCAGTTACAAAGAATCTATGTAAAGATCTTTTGTTTAAGAAGATAAACAAGACCAAAAAAAAAACATAATCAAATTAAACAAAAGATAAAGAACCACAAATCAGTAAAACTAGAGATAAAAGGAGAGACATTGTAACACATAAATTGCAATTAAGAAAATCCTAAGGGCATACATTAAAAATCTATATTAAGTTGGAAAACATAAGAGAAAGGGATTAATTTCTAAATGTATATGACATACCATAACTAAATTAAGAAAAAACAAATAATCAAAACAAACAAGCCCATAGTCAACAAAGAAAATGAAACAGTAATAAAATTTCTTCCAATTATAAATCCCAGAACAAGATGTTCTAGCAAAACTTGAAAGGGAAAATAATGCCAATCTTACTCAAAGTATTCCATAAAATGGAAAAGGAAGAAAGACTTCAAAACATTTTCAGCAAACTAGTAGAATGAAAAATTATACACAAAAACTTTAGTAACTTTCCTACATACCACTGACATTCACCCTAAAAAAAATTAGAGAAACAATTTCATGCACAATAGACATTAAAATAAATACCTGGGTATAAACATAACCAAATTTGCGAAAGATCTTGACAATAAAAATTTAAGACACTAGAGAAATTGAGGAAGACACAATAGGGTGAAAAAGATACCCTTCTCATGGCATAGAAGGCTAAATGTTGTGATCCCACCAAAAAATATCCTATAGATTCTATAGAATTCCAATCAAAATTCCAGGGCCATTATTCCAAGCAATCAAATGAATAATTACCAATTTATATAGAGGCACAAAAAAAGATGGTCAAAGCGATCATGAACAAAAGGATTACCATGGGAAGTATCATCAAACCTGATTTCAAATTATACTTCTGAATAATAATAAAACACAATGATACTGGCAAACACACACACAGTTTAACACACTAAAATAAAAGACGAAGATACAAGTCCATACAGCTTCCACTACCAGATTTTAGCCAAATATATTAAAAATAAGCATTAGAGGAAAACATATTCAGCAAATGGTGCTGGGAAAATTAGGTTTCAAGGTATATATGCTGAGTAAGCAACCCAGGTTCAGAAAAAAGAAATAATCCATGTTGTCCCTGATAATCTTTTGTTTTGTATTTGGATTACAGGGCATATGGAGGCTAGGAAACTAGAAAAGAGTCATTGTGGGAAGGTGCACATGAAGGAAGAGAAGCAAAGTAGAAAAATATTAAAACAAAAGTAGAAAAACAGGAAAAAGAGATTAGAGATGTATAATAAGGCAGGTGTAAGGGGATGGGGTAAGTGGTGGGCAAGTTAGAATGTTAACTAAAATATAGGGAGTATGAAAAGACCATTTAGAATAGATAGATATATGACAGATAGATAGATAGATAGATAGATAGATAGATAGATAGATAGATAGATAGATAGATACAGATATATATTAGAACACATGTGATATGAAAGAAGGACAGAAATACTGAGGGTTAAGGGCTAAATTGGATTGTGCATAGGAAAGAATGGGATAGAGATTAGGTTATTCCAAACTAGAAATGTATAAAAATGCTTCATAGAAGCCCAATAGTTTGTAAACTAATTATGCATCATACATTGTTTTAAAGGAATTTAAGGTTGGGCATGATCACATATGTCTTTAATTCCAACACTCAGAAGATAGAGGCAGGTATAGCTCTGTGAGTTCAAGACCAGCCTTATTGACACAGTAAATTCCAGGTCAGCCAGGATTTCGTAGTGCATCCCTATCTCAAGGGGTAATGGGAGAAAGGATATTGCAAGAGATATTAATGAAATCCAGAAGACAGTAAAGATGTGCTTCAAAACCCTGTATTCCAATGAATTGAAAAACATATAAAAAAAATTCTCACTGCCAGGCATGGAATACTTCTCTACAAGTTATTGGTCAGAGAGTCCCCAAAGATCTCCAAAGCTCTACAGCCTATTGGATTGCTCCTGGCTGTTCACCATAACTTGATGGTAAGACTATTCCTTAAGATATATGTCTTAGGTTTTCTGTTGCTGTAAAAAGACACCATGATTATGGCAACTCTTACAAGGGAAAACATTTCCTTAAGGTATCTGCTTACAGTTTCAGAGGTTTAGTTCATTATCACCATGACAGGGAGCATGGAGGCTGGGGGTATGGAGTGGTGTGCAGGCAGACATGGTACTGAAGAATTCTACATTTTGATCAAAAGGCATCAGGAAGTAAAGTGTGACACTGTGAATATCCTGAGCATAGGAAATTTCAAAGCCAGCCCCCATCGTGACACACCTCCTCTAACAAGACAACACCAATTCCAACAAGGCCACACCTCTTAATAGTACCACTCCCATGGGGGGGTCATTTTCTTTCAAACCACAACAGCACACACTTTATTTACAGAATACAGAGAAATAAAACTAGACCCAACAGGAAAATTTCTTCCTGCTAACTACCTTTTACAGTACAAAACTGTGTTACACAGGCTCATGGCAGAGAAAATATATGATTAGTTTGACCCAGCAAGGGACATTGCACACTCTAAGATCAACTAACATGCCGGATAAGGTACGCCAACTGATGTATTAGAGGTATGGCTGTTTGGGGTAGCGATAGTTTCTGATTGGGTCCATTTTCTCTCAGAAGATTCATGCATTCTACTATAAGCCTTGTTAAAAGCCTATATCACTCAGAAGGTCATAAGTCTTAGGGGTTGAACCTCTTACTGTTATTTTGCTAAATGGTCATGTTGTCAAACTGCTTTCTAGAAAATTATGTTTATAGTCATTGAGATGTGCTACTCTCAACTTTCATCAGAGAAATGTCTTTCTTTAATGCTCAGTGGTTAATGCAAAGATTCAGAACTGGTCAAAGTGCCAAGAATAAGTGACTGAATGTTCAACCCTAACTTCCTACATACCGCTAAAGGCTCAAGGAACATCAAATTCTTCATTAATTGATAGAAAAACTGTAAGGAGAATGGGGAGTCATTCTGTCAAATGTTATTTTCTGGGCATGATATGGCTATTGCATGTATGAATCACATAAGCTATGGTTACTTGTATAAGACCTGTATAAGAACAACTAAATCAGCATTCCAGAATAAATGAGGGAGTCAATTATGAATACCCACCCCTAGCTGAAGAGCTTTTTACATTGAAGGCTACTTGAGGACAGAGAGTCATTCTCTTAATGGGGAGTGTAGATAGAAGTTCCATAGCCATTCAGTCTGAAAGAAACACACAGAGGCTTATATTAACGATAAACTGCTTGACCTATTAGCCAAGCTTATTAAGGTTTATTATTAACTACACTTTAATGTGGGAGTGATTTCTTATTAATAAAGAAACTGCCTAGGCCCATTTGATAGACCCACCCTTAGGT
>NC_022026.1:32779342-32781947 GCF_000317375.1 Microtus ochrogaster
ACAAAATATTAGAAATGGGCTAGTCCAGGTGCGAGAATTAACCTAGAAGAGGCTAGATAGAAATGGGCCAAGCAGTGTTTAAAAGAATACAGTTTCCGTGTAATTATTTCAGGGCATAAGCTAGAGCTAGCCATGCTAGTGGCCGGGTGCTGGGGATGCAGCCCTGCCGCTCCTACCACAACAACACTTATTATCATTATTAACTCAGGCTTATCATTAACTAGCTCTTATAGCTTAAATTAACCCATAATTCTTGTTTATGTTTAGCCACATGGCTTGATACCTTTTCTCAATGCAGCATTCTCATCTTGCTTCCTCTTCGTCTTGCTAGTGACTGAATCTCTCAGCCTTTCCTCTCCCTAGAATTCTCTTAGTCACCTCACCCCAACTTATACTTCCTGCTTGGCTACTGGACAAGCAGCATTTTATTAAACTAATATGAGTGACAAGTCTTTACAGTGTACAAGAGCATTTTCCCACACCAGGTGTGGACACTATTAAGTTGCCTATGCTCCAGCGGATGGCCTCATATCTAGGTACATATGGGCAGCACTAACTAGATTCACGGAAAATTTAAAAAAGACTCTATGAAGTTATGAGGAAGATATTTTAGGGTATCTAAGAAAGACATTTTAGGGTATCTAAGAAAGATGAAGGAGGACCATGGGGGTTGACACAATTGTATACATATACAACATTCTCAAAAAAATCAAAATATTTTTATATCATGTTTTTAGATTATTTGAACTTCCTCAGTCACAATGTTTCTAAGTCTGGAAACTTGCCTCCATTTAGAGTTTGTAATGTTTGTTAAGTTTAAAATTACATTTGATATTTATTTGCAAGGTACAATAATTTTAAATTCAGCCAATGATAAAAGTGCAGAGAGTTACATATCTTTTAAACTGTGGAAAGAATTGAGGTGGACTGGATAGAATGCAGAGAAAGGGCTACTTCCCAAGGTTGCAACAGAGAAAAGTTTAGAGAAGCAAATGAAAGATAGTAATAATAATTTAATAGTATTTTTCTCCTTACCAATTGCCTCAATCTTCTTATTAGTTACGTTAAATATCCCCCAGGCACTTTTGTCCCCTGCTCATTGGGCTACCAGGTGTCCCTGTTTAGGTGCTGAGGAGTTCCATCTGGACGGGTGAGTGTGTGCTATCCAGGTGCGGATTGTCCCGGAAGAGAGCACAAGCTCCCCTCCCCCAGCTCCTGCTGCAGGGCTGTCTTTCTTACACACGAACCAGCCCCCCAGCCTCCACCAAGCCTGCCCTGCTGTCTGCTAGGTCCCTTGCTCAAGAACATTTCTCCGCTACTACACTAAGACTACCCACCCAGAGCGGTGAGTGCCTGCATACCAGGCAGTCCTCAAGGTCCCCTACAAGGGAGCCTGGGCACCTTCAGCTTGTGCTGCAGGGTCTCCTGTGCTCCACTGGATCCCGCCCTGCCTGCCACATTCTTCCTTTTGTCCCCGGCTCATTGGGCTACCAGGCGTCCCTGTATAAGTGCTGAGGAGTTCCATCTGGATGGGTGAGTGTGTGCTATCCAGGTGCGGATTGTCCCCAAAGAGAGCACAAACCCCTCTCCCCCAGCTCCTGCTGCAGGGCTGTCTTTCTTCCACACGAACCTGCCCCCAAGCCTGTGCTGGTTGCAAGGTCCTTTGCTCAGGAACAGTTTCCTGCTCCTACACTAAGGCCACCCAACCAGAGTGGTGAGTGCCTGCCTATCAGCCAGGCCTCTAGGACACCCACAAGGGAGCCTGGGCACCTTCAGCTTGTGCTGCAGGGGCTCCTGTGCTCTACTCGACCCCACCCTGTCCCCCAAGTTCGCCCTTTTGTATGCAGGTCATTGGACTACCAGGTGTCCATGTTTCGGTGCTGAGGAGTTCCATCTGCATGGGAACGGTTCCTGCTTCTACACTGAGGAGATACACGCAGAGAGTCAGTCACAGCAAAGACTGGACCAAGACACCAAGGCTCTCCTGGGTCTATTTGAAGGAAGAGATGGAAAGGTGCCAATGCAAGAATTCCTTTAACAACCTGAAAGGCAACATGACATCACCAGAATCCAGGGATCCCGAAACAAGAAGAATTGTACACCCTACTCCAGAAAAATTAGAAGAAATCGACTCAAAAGAGAATTATATGAAATTAATAGAGGACCTTAAACAGGAGGTAAAAAACTGCCATAAATAATTAGAGATTACAAACAAAAAGGTAGAGGAAGCAAATAAATTTCTTAAAGATACCCAAGAAAACCAGGAGAAACAAGAAAAAGCAATAAAACAGGTAAGGAAAGCGTTTCAAGGCTTGAAGAATGAAATGAAAGTAATGAAGAAAACACAAACTGAGGGAAGGATGGAGTTTGGAAAATCTGGGTAAATGAACAGGAATTACAGAGACAAGTACTACCAACAGATTACAAGAGATAGAAGAAAGAATGTCAGACACTGAAGATACCATAGAGAAAATAAACACTCTGATCAAAGAAAACAGCAAAACCAACAAATTCCCATCACAAAACATTCAGGAAATCTGGGACACAATAAAAAGACCAAACCTCCCTTGCTCTTGGATTGGGAGGATCAACATAGTAAAAATGG
>NC_022026.1:32791637-32793708 GCF_000317375.1 Microtus ochrogaster
TCTGAACGTGGCGGACAATGAAGGCTGATGAGAAGCCAAGGACAATGGCTCTAGGTTTCCATCCTAATACACGAATTGGCTTTGTGGGAGCCTAGCCTGTTTGGAAGCTCACCCTCCTGGACCTAGATAAAAGTGGGAGGACCTTGGACTTCCTGCAGAACAGGGAATCTGGACTGCTCTTCATTCTCCAGGGGAAGGGGTAATGGAGTGGAGGGGAGGGGTCGAGGGGAGGGGAGTGGGGGGAGGGGGCAATGTGTGGGAGGAGGGAGAGGGAAATGGGAAATGGGGAGGAGGCAGACATTTTTTTTTCAACAACTAAGAAAAAATAAACCAAAAAATAAAGAAAAAAATTATCCCCCATGCAAAATTTATGCCTTTACCCCTGATCAAAGAGTGTTCAGGTACCCTTCAGTGGCTAGAGTTCTTAAAGTTAAGCATAAGTGGAGTGCTTGACTATAGTTGCTGGCATAAAACCAGCTCAAGAAGGAAGACTCAGTCAAAGTGAAGAATGCAAAGGAGTATGCAGAAGCAGGAAAATTTCCATATTAAAAACCCTAGCAGCAACCATGACCTAATAAGGAGATTTGGGCAACCAAACCAACAGTCTTCTTAAGATAGGGATAAATGCTGGAGAAAAGAAATCCTCTTGGAGTGGGGATTATAGCTTCGCTGACAGAGGGTTTACCTGGTATATACAGAGTGTAGTCCTTGAGTATCTCATGTAAAACATGCCTGTAATTTCTGCACCCAAACTGAGATAGAGAGACAACAATCAGACATTCAAAGTATATATATGGTACAAATTCACATATAACTTTTTTTTTTCTAATTTAGTGTCAGAGTATTTCCTTTTAACCAGAATTGGAATGATGATTTAGAAAACACACTGTGAAGAATAAAAACTCCTCAAATATGTACTTCATTGCTTAAAATAAGTAAAATCAGACTTGCTTCTTAGTCTGCATCATCCCCTTACTCTACAGTTTTACAGAATGAACAATGTACCTTTAATAAGAAATAAAGCAGTATACAAGGGTAAAATGAGTGATAGGCATAATGTGTTGCAAGTATTCAGAACAGGGAGCCAATTCAGAACTGCAATAATTAGATGAGGCTCACAAATCCAGGCAGGCCTTAAAGATTCTGGCAGGAAGAAAATGTTAGAATGAGCATTTCTCTAAATTCCTTAAAGGCAATATGATCACAAATGTCTCTTATAACATGCCTGACTAACCAGATTGAATTCTCCACAATCTCTCCTTCATTTTGAACTCTAAAAATTGCTGCTGCTTACTTTATTCCCTGCAGCCAGTATCAGGAGGTGGGTAGTGAGGAACTCCAAAGATACGAAAAAGCCTCTGGGAACATTTTGTTAAAAAGGAAAAAACATGGCCACCCTGAGGCTTCCCATTGGTAATCACTACTAAATACAAATTTGCCATCCTTCCTTTGTGCACCTCTTTCAATCTACAATGAGGCAGACTTCCAACGCTAAGGTTCTAATAAAACTCTTCTGTAGTAGGCCACACAACACAAAAATGCTATTCAATAGCTTAATATTTGCTTTTTGTTTGCAGCTCCTAGAACAGTTGCTTTCTAGCTTGATAATAAATTTCTGGGGGTGTCTTCTCCATTTTACAATCCATCAGAGTTTCTGGGAAAACATTGGAGTAAATCATGCAGCCAAGAGCCTGGAGTTATGTATAGTGTGGCATTCATTTCCTACATTACATTTAATGAGGACAGCATGCTCCAAAGAGCCACAATAATTAGTTTCCTTCATTTGTGAGACTCTTGTCAATGGAAGACAAGTTGAAATTTATGTTAATAAAGGCTAAGGCAACTTTCAGGTTTAGTTACTCTCATTCTTAAAAAAGAATAAGCAATGGCTTAGGAAAAGAACTAACATATGATTTGTAATTCATGTTTGTTAAAGGTTTCTTTCCCTTCAGCCAGCTCGCAAATAATGACACAGATACTTAATATTAATTATAAATGTTTGGCCTTAGCCTAGGCTTGTCCCAAACTAGTTCTTATAATTTAAATTAACCCACAATTTTTTTTCATTGTG
>NC_022026.1:32794658-32799448 GCF_000317375.1 Microtus ochrogaster
GTGACCCTTATTTATGGCTAGAAACCAATTATGAGTGAGTACATCCCATGTTCATCTTTTTGGGTCTGTTAACCCACAATTTTTAATCTATGTCTTTGCATGTGGCTTTTGCCTCTCTCCTATTCTGTGTGTCAGACTGTTTCCATGTCTCTCATTCACCCAGATTCAAGTTTACTCCCTCTGCCTGAAAGTTCCCACCTATCTGTCCTGCCTAGCTGTTGATCATTTAGGTTTTTATTAAACTAATCTCTGTAACACATCTTCACACAGTGTACAAATATACCACAACACTTAACTTTTAAAACAATAGTTCAGAGGAGTTGAGTTACCAAAAGAGTAGTAGGACAAATCCTTAGACCAAAAGCAAATTGAGAATATGTTATCAAACTGAGAATTATGAAAAACCCTTAAAGATCCATGGTAACCACTGAGATTCTGTCTAAAATTTCTCTGAATTTGAATAGCAATGTCTTTAAATGTGTGAATTTCCAGGTTTTGCATATGAAATATTATCACTATAAGTACTTAAATTAGTATGTGGTAAATAAAAGTTTTTGTGCCAAATAATTTACCCGACTAGGCAGGAGTTTGACTGCACCAAAAAAATAAAATAATTATAAGTATGTACTCTCTTTTTTGTTTATTAATTTGTTCATTCATTTAAAATACATACAAATAAATACATGATACTCTCTGTTAAATACCATCAAGAAACTTGGAATTACTGAAATAGACAGAATAAAAGCAACTACATTGAAGAAAAGAACAAGAATGCTAAAAATAAAAGTGTAAATTGAGTGTGGTGGAATATGCTTATGATCCCAGCACTTGGAAGGCAGAAACAGAAGGTTTGGTTCAAGGGCATCCTCTAATACATAGTGAGTGTGAGGCTAGCTTAAGTTACATAAGACCTTGTCTCATAAATAAACAACCAACCAACAGTTGTTGTTTATTAGCTGTTAACTGTTTAGTAAGAAAAAGGAAAAGAAGTAAAAATTCAAATTCTTGAGGCCCTGTACTGTATGTCCTTATTTCTTTATGAAACAGACCATAGATCTAGATTTGTCTTGTAGATGCAACATATGAAGGTGAAAAAGGACATGTGAATATTCAAGGTCATGTGGCTAAAAACTGGTAGAGCTATAGTGTAATCAAAGTGCTATATTCCAATATTTTCACTTACTGCAGTATATGACATCAGGTGTGGAAGTATTTCTTTATGGATGCTGAAGTGCTCATTGGATGAAGCAGATTAAGCTTCCCACTGAAAGAGTGTAGGCATATCTGCATTTTGCAGCATGTAGTATAAAGATAGTTTATTTGTCCACAGTCCAGTAGTGATGGTAAATTAAGGTTCAGTAGGAAAGCAACAACAGCAACAAAAAAACCTCCAAAGGGACACTTAGATACCTTTTTGTCTTATATACAACAAATGTGTGAATATATATTTGAGACTAAGGTATTTGAGAAACAGCCAATGGACTTGAAAAAAAGCCATCTGGACATGGGTGTCTATAGATAACCTGAAATGCTTCAGTTGGAAGTCTCATTTTGAAAGTTTTTAGCATAATTGAAGCCTAAAGTATAAATATGGCTGCCAGCAGAGAGACTACAGATAAATGAGACGGGACCCAGGAACTGCTGCTTAAGGAACCCCAAGCTCTTTATTATTTTGTACAAGGCTGTAAAACTGTTTTTAAAAAGCAGGAGTGATATAGAGAGGAGATAAGAGAGGACTTTACTAAGGCTTTGATCAGACATTGGTACTGAGCTTTGAAGTATGAGTATTATTTCCCTCAGTTGTGAAAGGAGGAAGGACAATTCAGCCTTGCAAAGAGCAGAAGTACAGAGGCATAAAATCAAATACTACATAGAAAGAATACCAAGTAAATCTTTTATCACTTTAATGAAACAGCTAGTGTGAGAGCTGGAATGGTGGCATAGTGGCACATCCATCCCTGTGATCTCAGTACTTTCAAGGATGTGCCGAAAGTCTCCTGTTTGAGGCCAGTGAGCTTAAAGGCAACCTTTTTAAAGCAAACTAACAAAAAGCAGGAGGGTGGGTAGTAAAAAAAAAATTAAGATGCCAAGAACTCAGTGTTTCAGTGGTAGTGTGCTTGCCTACAATGCATGAACAGAGCTCTATGTAGGTTTTTTATCTCCAGCATGTAGAATAATAGTGAGAGGACACAACAATAACCAGAGATCAATATTGGGAAATATTTATATCCATGTGATGGGATGATTTTTAAGTATAAAAACATTAAAGGTCATATTTACATTTAGAAAGAGAAATTTGATCTCAAAAAAGGCAATGGAAAATTAATTGTGTGTATGTCTCTGTGTTCACCTCTTAAATTATCTTTTAAGAATATCTGAAGTTATGACTTTTGGAATTTGAAAGCTTGCTCAAGTCATGGAAGTTGGGAATGTAGAGTTTCCAAGGTCCCACTCTGAAAAGTTGAAATTTTGACTACATTCCTTATAGTCAAAATTATACTCAATCTTTACTCAAAGACAATTTTTCCATCCCAAAGTAAAGATTCCACAGAATAGAAGATAAAGTCAAAACTACAAAAGGGTAAGGTGTTAGTGGATCAATAAAAATGACCCAGATGATCTTTTCCATCAGTGGGTGTTTGATGGTATATTATTTGCATTTCTGTTGCTGTGATAAAATACCATGAGAAAAAACAACTTAAAGAAAAATGTTTATTTTGATTACCATTCCATAGAGCTGGAGTCCATAATGTCAGGGATGGCATAGCATCCTGGGAGAAAGGTGCCTGGTCACTGTTTCATCCACACATAAAACAGAGAGTATAGTTAGAGACTGCTCATTCATTTCCTGGAGTCCAGACCCAAATAATCACACAAAAACTATATTAATTACAATACTGTTTGGCCTATTAGCTCAGGCTTCTTATTAACTAACTCTTACATCTCAAATTAACCCATTTCTATTAATCTATGTATCACCACAAGGCTGTGGCCTACTGGTAAGTTTCCAGCATTGTGCCATAGTCCCCTTTGTACACAGCTACATGGCATCTCCCTGACTCTGCCTACTCTCTCTATATATCTCTGCCAGCCTGGCTATATTCTGCCCTGCCATAGGACAAATCAGTTTCTTCACTAACTAATGGTAGTAAAACATATTTATAACAAACAAAGGGGAATCCCACATCATCTCTTCTTTTTTGTCTAAATAAAAAGAAAGACTTTAACTTTAACATAGTAACATTATGTATATAACACAGGTATCAAGCACGAATTACAGTTACAATATTTAGTCTATTTGCACTTGGCAAATTAAGGAAAATACTTTATCATCTATCCTATACTTGTGAGTCTAAAGTTTTATATCCAATTTAACTTTTCTCATAAGTAAGGAAAACTATGACTATTCTTCAACTGCCCACAGAAAAGTAAAAGTAAACAGGAAGTATACTGTAAGCAACTTCCAAAACTGTGGAATTGACAGAAACATCTCACTGACTGTACAGTCTTCCAAAATTTTTTGTAACATTGGGGCATCCCATCTTCAGCCTATAGGCCCATAGAATCTGGCAGACTTTTCCATGAAGCAGAAAATTTGAAGATCTGTTTTGCCCTATACTGGTAAAGTTCATCAGCTGCTTTCTTCTGTGTCCTGCAGAATGTCTGACAGACTCTTTCATGAAGCAGGAACCCTGAAGGATTTTCTCATCTTCTTTTGACAAGTTCAGCAGTCATTTTTCTGTGGGCCCTGCATGTCTAGTTGATACAGGATACCATCAAACAGCCCAGGCAAGAGCAGCTTCTTGGCCAAATGGCTAACCTTGCCACATTGAAGGCAAATTCCATAACAAGTTTCTGCAGTGCCTATCAACCTTGCTGAAGTAATTCATGTTACCAGAAGCAGACATGTCTTACTGTTAAGAAAAGTCTAAGTTCTTAAAACATTTAAATGCCGTATTCTGTAGGTGTTTTAAAGATTTGAAGATAACCTAACTAACATGACTACAGTTTGACTTTTATGGACGACTATCTATTATCTGTATTTCTTAATTATACATTACATTTTAAAATGGGCTACATAAACACAATACCTTAAAAAGAGCAGAAATACATACACATAGTGTAACATAATTGATCTTAAATTTATATCAGTAAACCAAGATCCATACCAATACAAAGTATTCATCTCTATATCATATCCCTGTTATTTTTTTAGAAATTGATTGTGACAATTAAGTACTTATAATCAACCCCCTTTAAATGAAAATAAACATATAAACAGTCATTATTGGGAATATGGCATTGTTATCTCCAAACGGCTTCCTGCTGTTTGTTGGGCAAAATATTTTAGGGTTCACAGAGACCTTTTGGAGGAAGGTCTTCTTCCATCAAAACACATTAGCCTGGAAGGAATCCATAGGTTCTCATCTTCTGTGGAAACAAAAGCAGGACGTCTTTTCCAAAGTAACATATCCTTAGACTCAAATTTTGAATCAAGATACCTTTAAAATTTATATATTAGTTTAGCTTAGCAGTACCCACAATCAAATGTCTCTCTTTAGTTAGTTCATTAACAGTCAGGAAATTCAAAGAAAACCCAATATGCAAATCCAGATTCTCTGTGCATTTTCCATTTTATATGGCTTTTTACTCTATTACTTTTTAATATTTATTTTACTATCTTTACTCCTTTCATCTGTGACTGTCTGTACTTTTTGCTCCCTCTCTTTCTCTCTCTCTCTTTCTCTCTCTCTCTCTCTCTCTCTCTCTCTCTCTCTCTCTCTCTCGCA
>NC_022026.1:32800441-32806290 GCF_000317375.1 Microtus ochrogaster
TTTTTTGTTCTTTATTTTATTTTTTTATTGAAAAAAATTCTGCCTCCTCCCTGCCTCCTATTTCCCTCCCCTTCCCTCCAAGGAAGCCTTTTCTTAAAGGAATTATATCTGCTCACCTCTAGCAAAAAGAACAAACCCAAGAAAATGCTGCTACCAAGAATCTATACATAACTCTGTTCTATTGTGTCTAGAATGCTTTCCCAAGCTCTCTCAGGTTTTATGTGGGTGTAGTTGGCCCACATTGTGCCATTGTGCAGTTTGAGACTGTTCATTTGTTTCCCACTACCCAGACCTGAATAATCACACAGAAACAATATTAATTACAACATTGTTTGGCCTATTAGCTCAGGTTCCTCATTAACTAACTATTACACCTTAAATTAACCTATTTCGATTAATCTATGCATTCCCACAAGGCTGTGGACTACTGGTAAGTTTCTGTCATGTCCTTTTCCTTTGGCAGCTGCATAGTAACTCCCTGACACTACTATCTTTATATATCTCTTCCAGCCTTGCTATATTCTGCCCTGACATAGGCCAAAGCAGGTTCTTTGCTAACTAATGTTAAATTATATTCACAATATACATAGGGAAATCCCACATCAAGAGAGAACAGGAATAAAGACAAAGTTATAACTTTTTAAACCTGTCTAAATTGATGAACTTTCTCTTGCAAGTCTGCACCTTGTAAAGGTTTCATAACCTCCATGAAACAGAATTAAATATTCAAATACATGAGCATATGAAAGATATTTTTCATTCAAAACATCACAGCAGGTATACAGATAATTCAAGTCCAAATGATACTCAGATCAGAACAGAAATATTTTATTTTGCCCATATCCAGGATTTCTTTCTAAACCTAACAAAAAAAATAGTAGGGAGAAATAAAGATGGTTATATTCAGACTCAAGAAGAAAAATCAGCTTTCAATGGCCTCAGAGTTTGCTGCTGTTCTAGAAAAAATGAGAATGGTCACATTTGTTCATGTTGTCAAGAACAGAAAAGTAACAAGACCAACCCTTGTGAAGGAGCTAGATAGGAACTTGTGTCTGAGACTAATAAGATGAGTGATCTTTGAGAATAATGCCCAAGTTTAGAAACTGGTATATGTGTATTGAAGTAAACAGATAATAAAAACAGAAAAACAGATAACCTATAAAAACATAGAAACAGTGACTCTAGTGTGATAGGAAAACTTGAATGGCACTACAAATGAGATTATTGAAATCAAGTATCAGATTTTAAATTCAGAGGTAGAAATGATTAACAACAGCTACTCATTAAAAAAATATGTAGAATGTGAGAATTTATAATTACTGTATTTATGTCTTCAATATAGAAACCAAGATCAGAGACATTAAATAAACTGTTTTTTTTTTTTGAGATAGGATCACACTAAGTATCCTAAGTAGCCCAAGTAGCTTCAAACCTACAATTTTCCTGCCTGTCTCTTGAGTACTGGGATTACAGATATGGACTACTACATATGACTTTTGTAACTTATATATTAATATACACAGAATATGATATTTGTAACACAGGGCGGCTACAAGCCTACAATTCTCCTGTCTGTCTCCTGAGTATTGGGGTAACAGATATGTACTACTACACATGACTTTTACAACTCATATTTCAATATACAAAGGATCTGCTTTTTAAAATAAAGAAAAAAAAACTATAGTTAATTCTCTCATCCAGATGCATTCCTTCTTGATATTTTATATATTTTGCTATACATTTTTCATAAGCAGAGTCATGCAAGTTATTTTTCACTTAATATTTTGTCAACAACTCTCTATAAATTAAGTATTTCATAATCATCCTCGGGAATTGATGAAGAGATTCAATAGGCAAAAGCACTTGCCATCAAGTTTGATGATCAAAGTTCAATCCCCAGAACATACATGATGGAAGGAAAAAACTACTTACAATGAGTTGCCTTCTACTCTCCAGAAACACACACACACACACACACACACACGCAAAATAAATAAATGTGAAAATATTAAAATAACCTTTAAATAACCAGCAATACTTTAGCATAGACTAACTTATTTAATAATTGTCTTACTAGTAAATTTAAACTGGCTCATTGTTCTATAAATAATTTTGCTATGAACATTTTTATGCACAAATCTTTCTGCCTATTACACTCAGTATCTTTGGAGATATTTGTTGAATTAAAGCCTAAATCTGTTTCAAGATGACAGCTTGAATAAACAATGAAATCTCATTTTACCAAACATTGCAGATATTGTAAATAGTATTCACAAGTATGCCACTGCCTTCCCAAACAGGGCAGCTCTGAAGACCAGAGATGAAATACCAAGGCTCATGAAATGTTTGCAAATGTTGATTTCCTATACAGTTCACAAGAAAGGATGGATTATTGAGTAAGTTTATCAAAAAGACTATAAACAGAAGAGCTGCTTTAGAACAGTATAAGAAAAATAAGCACAACAAACGTAATTTATCCACAAAACAATAGCAGGGGTGGGGGAGACAAAAATCATTAAAAATTAAAAAATCCCTGACCTCTCAAAAAGTATGATCACTGGAATATGTTCAGATTTTTTAATTTTATTTTATTACTTTAACAAAATACCAATTCAAATTCCCACTCCCTCCCCTCCTCCCAGTTGCCTCCCATTCCCTCCACCCACCCTCCCACCCCACCCCCTCCAATCCTAAGAGAGGGCAATGCAGCCCACTTTGTGGAAAATCCAAGGCCCTCCCTATTACATCTAGGTTGGGCAAGGTATACATCCAAAGAGAATAGGATCCCAAGAAGCCAGTACATGCAGTAGAGAAAAATGCCAGTGTCACTATCAGTGGCCCCTCAGTCTGCCCCAACTGTCAACCACATCCAAAGGGACCAGTTTGTTCCCATGCTCATTCACTCCCAGTCCAGTTGGAGTTAGTGAGCTACCATTAGCTAAGGCGAACTGCCTCAGTGGATGAACCCCTCCTGGTCTTGACTTCCTTGCTCATACTTCACTCCTTCCACTCTTCAGCTGGATCTTGGGAGCTCAGTCCAGTGCTCTGATGTTTCCATCTGTTGTTGGATGAAGGTTCTATGGTGATATTTAAGATAATCATCAGTCTGACTACAGGGCAAGGCCAGTTTAGACCCCCTCTCCTCTATTGCTTAGGCTCTTGGCTGGGATCATCCTTGTGGATCCCTGGGAATTTTTCTAGAGCCAGGTTTCTTGATAACCCCATAATGGCTCCCTCATTCTGGATATCTCTTTCGTTGCTCTCATATCTGTCCTTCCTCCATCTCGACTATTTCTCTTACGTAATTCATGTAAAAAACCTGAAGTACATTGGAAAATATAGTTTGGGGTTGGGTTTTTAAATATAAAACCATATATAATTTATAAAGATCATACCTGAAACAAATGAGAAATGAATGTTAGAAATAAATATATTAGAAAGTATTTTGGGTAAATATTAATGAAAATGAAACTAAGGGGTTAATATTAAAAGCACATGAAATAGAATTTGAGATAAATATATAAAAGACTAGGAAGATAATGTATTCATAAGCAGTGATTCCTTCAAGAAATAGAAAGCTACTTCACATTACAGTTTAGAAAAAGCTAGAACACTCTAAATTCATTTTATGACCTTAAAATTTTGTTGTCCTATTAGTGAACTACCACCAGGAAAGAAAGTTCCCTTTACCTCTGCAGGCTATTACATCTGAATAAATACTAATCAAAGTGATCATAGCACAGGATGTTTCAATTTTATTACTCTTGAAGGCAGATTATTCCTTGTTACTGATGACTATCACATACATTATATTATGTTTTTATATTATCCTTGGCCTCTGCTTACTCTAGCAAGCCAGAAGCTATGCTGCACACCATGCCCTCTCTCCATACCCAGTTATAACAATAAGAAACATCTCTGAGCCTTGCCATATATTCTCTGTAGTAACAAATCATTCCCAATTGAAAACTACCATCCTTAAGAAAACTGAGAATTAGGTTGAAAAGGCTAAATTAAATCAAAGGTGACCTCAACTTGTCTCTAAATTTAAACTTATACTTTAGGCATAATTTTAGTTATTTATACCCAGAAAACAAAAAAAAATGAAACAAAGCAAACAACCTTACACTCTGCGTCTAGGTCCAATCTCTCTCCATTTGGGAAAAGAAATTATTTGCCCTCTGTATGTATTTTTCTCCATTAAATACTATATTATTTACCATAAAAATACATTTTAAATTTCTTTAACTCTGATGCACTAGAGAGAATTGGAATCATTTAAATATAGGCTTCCCATCAAAGACCTCATATTTTAATTCAATTATTATGAGATCCTTTCTGCTAGTGAATACAATATTATATTTTGAGACATATCAGTCTTGCATATTTTGAACTAAGAGTATTCTTGGGCATTTACTTTGTTCTAGTGATAAACAGAATAGTTTCTTAAAAGTAATTTCTAATTAATAATTTCTGAATTTAGGATTATTTATTTGTTGTCAGTTTCAGTAGTAAACAAACTATGTCTCTTGAGTCAAAGCTGAACTGTTATCTGTTCTTATGAATAAATATTTATATTTATTGTCAAACATTCAAGCTCCTCTTTTGCTTGTTGCCCATGGATAGTCTTGGACTATTAAAACAGAAGTGAGTAGTTACAACAGACAGACAGATACCATGCTAGCCCTCAAAGTATACAGTATTTACTTGACAGTTCTTTATAGATTAACTATACTGGGCTCTGATCTACTTTCATTAATCTAATTAATTTCACTATTTTTTCTTTCAAACCTTTGAGACTATCTATATTGATAATCTTCATATAATTCTACTTTTATATCTATAATACCTTAGGTCATTAGCTATCACTGTAATAAAATACCTGAAACTGGGTAATTTTTAAAGAATAGAACTTCATTTGGCTTACATTTGTGAAAGTTTGAATTCTAGGAAAATGGTGCTGACATCTATCAAGCAGCTACTCAGAGCATAATAACATGGCAAAAGGTCTCTCATGATGGTGACCCTACCAACATGACTTCATCTAACTTTAAGTACCTCACAAAGGTCCCACTTGAAAATATCATTAACAGATTAATTTGGAGGTTAAGTTTCCAAAGCATTAAACTTTAGGGAGAGATAGCCGAATCTTACCATTGCCTATGTTCAAAAATCCCATTCCTCCGGTTTTGGAATTTTGTTAGCTGGTTGGTTCTGACATCTGAATATTTGTGTTCCTAATAATTCATGTGTTGAAGCCTAGTAACTAAAATCATAGGATTAGATCATAGGATTAAAAAGTAGAGACTTTGCAAAGTGCATAAATTATCAGAACAGAGTCCTCATGAGTTAAATGAATAAAATGAGTTCAAAAGCCTATGTCATTTACTTCTTCTACAGCAAGGTATACATGTATGTTTAGAGAAGGACCATAGTGGTATGGGACAATGATCTATATTCTGTCAATTATATTTTAAATAAATGCTGATTGGACAGTAACCAGTCAAGAAGTATAGGTGGGAAAACCAGAAAGGAAGTACAGTCAGGTCAATGAGAACAGGAAAATTCTAGGAAGAAAGAAATTCTAGTCTGCAGTCGTGACCCAGCCACAGTAAAAGTAAGATGTGACTGCCTCACTGAATAAGGTACCAAGTCACGTGGCTAGCAGAGACAAGAATAATAGGCAAATATAAGTTATAAGTAAATATAAGTTTAAGACTTAATAACATAAATATAAATATAAGTTATAAGACTTAATAACAATGGCAATGGGTTTTTGATCCTACTACATGTACTGGCTTTGGGGGAGCCTAGGCAATTTGGATGCTCACCTTACTAAACCTGGATGG
>NC_022026.1:32807660-32814470 GCF_000317375.1 Microtus ochrogaster
AAAAAAAAGAAGCCTGAGCTTCTTAGACATCTGTGTGATTGCTTTGGGACGTAACAATTGTGGGAACCGGGCAGGACAGAAACCTCAGTCAAAACCATACCAAACACCAAATTTGCTGGTGTATAGATCTTGCACTTCTCAGCTTCCAGAACTATGAAAGCAAAATATATCTTATTTATAGGCTACCCAGTCTCTGATGTGTTATTATAGAGGCCCTGACAGCTCAAATGAACAGTTACTTGGTTGTTATTATTGAACTGCCTAAAACTTTTTCTGATTTTAACACAATGCCTTTGACATTTGATATTTTAGTGTGTATATATTTAATATATTAACTTTAGTTCTTAAATAGTTTTGTCTATCATATTAAGAAGTGATTTTTTTAGTTGATTCATTTATCCTCATGTAATAAGATACAAGCTGTGGTACAGAGGACTGCAATCAAAGTGGTGAGATTTTCTTGTTCTGGATTAGTGATTATACACTACCTGTATTTTGGATTGTCTTGAGAGGGTGGAGGGTTGTAGAACTGCTCATAACTTTTCAATTAATTCCTATAATATTTTAACTAGCATTATACATAGAATCATTTGAATTTATATTCTGAAGAGTAAATATTGTTTATTATTTTTGTCAATTTTTATCACAGTTATGTTATTTTAATGATATGGAATGCTTATTTCCTTTTTCTTCAGGGTTTTGAACCAGTTTCTATAGAAAATAAATGATTTGTACCCAATCCCATAGTATTGAAGAAATTCTAATATAAAACTATCTGAGTAGGGTGATAATTTTTTATACAGCAATTTTTTTAACAATTCATTGAGCTTTCCATGCTCTTAATTCTGATAATGCAAATTATGGTAGATTTACATTGAACAGGAATGTTTTTGGAAGTAATGTAAGTCTGCACACCACGTCAGGAAATCATTTTTCAGCATGAAAAAAATACATTGAAGGTGTCATAGTGGACATAGTCATGCTTTGAATTCTAACTTACAGAGAAAGTTCATTTAGGACTTATGTGTACTTACAAAAATTTACATGTAATAATTTCATGTTTAAATTTTACAAATTATTTTTTATTTTTTGAGATTATAATGACATAACTTCTCAATTTCATTTTCTTCCTTCAAACTCTGCCATATAACCCTCCTTATTCTCTTTCAAATATTTGGCCTCTTTTTCACTGTTATTTTGCATATATATTACTAATGTTTATGTATAATAGATTTAATAACATATAATTGTTATATCAGATATAATAACATATATTATATACAATAATAGGGATATATATTCTTTAAAGCAAATATACAATATGATCAGCCTTATAATGTCATTTGTATGTATATTTTCATTGGTGAACATTTGGTATTGGATAACCAATTGGTGTGATCTTCCCTATGTAATACAGTCATATTTAATTGTTAGAAGAACCATCATATATTCTTCAGTGACTAAACAATCTGTGTATTGAAAATTGAACAATATGTGTATTGAAAAGGGAACTTTCTAACACGATAAAGAGTACTCAAGAAAGTCTCATATGTTACAAGATACTTAATGCTGAATTACTGAAAACTTTTATTCTACAGTTTAACACATAGACAGAATGTCTCTTCTTGCCATTTCTTTTCAACACTAAATGATATTGTGCTAGAAGAAGTAACTAGGGAAGTTCAGTGATCTGGCACATATCTTCTTTCGCAATTTAACTGGAAATCTCATTTTTTGCCAAGCGGTTGTATGTGTTAGCAATGCTTGCAACATTCAGGACGTCTGTTTGCCGCTCACTCCCAGCCCTTACTTCCTGCTCTCCTCAAGTTTCAATGTTAGGATGAGATAAAATCTCAATCCTTCTCAGTATTTCTTTGCTTATGTGCAACCTTAACCATAGGCACAGCATATTCATTTCCTGGGAATTTATTGCTGATTTTCAAAGACACTGAGAACTTCTTATAGCAAGTCTTTCATCCCCAGTTTTTTATTAGTCTACTGTTTGCTTCAACTCTCACCTTTCAACAGTGGTAGAAGCTACTAACACATTTGCCTGCAATGTGTCTGCCCCTGAGAAGCAGTTTGGGCACTAAGTTATATTTGAATTGGAGGTGGGGGGAGCTGATAAAGATAAGTCTTTTAAACCACTGTTCTGGAGAACCACAATATGGGTCAAAATAAAAACAACATTTCTTCTAAATGACCTCTGTTTTGCATTCCCTCTGCAAGTTGCTTTTGTTCATAATGTTCTATCACACAATGGAAACCCTAGGTAAGATATTATCATCCTCTTGTCAATCTAGGGTACACATATCTAATCCCATAAAACAAGAGAAACAGATTTACCTTATCTAAAACTTAACATAACACTATTTTGATGACAATGAAATAAAAAATTACTGTGAAAATTAGATTAAAAATATCGACTTTATTAAAAATAATTAGCTTCTAAGAAATTGGATTAAACAGCTATTATAAATAAAGGAATAAAATATCTATTTGCTAGATATAAACTAAAACATATATGGTTCCATTGAAAGACAAGGACATGTTGTTAGGATTCAGGCATTATACCGGCCTGCCTTGTCATATGACAGGGTGGTACCCAGGCTGTATCCTGGCCAGGTCATGGTCCTAGTCCCTTTAAGAAACAAACTCTGCCCACTGCCTTCTCTCTTCATTCCTGATGTTCTCTCTGAGGATGCAGCTGTCTGTTCTTCTCTCTCTTCCTCTCTTTCTCTGTCTCTCCTGTTCTCTTTTCCCTTCCCATTCCCGTTATCTCAAAAACCCTCACTTAAGTTCTGCCCTCAAGGCATATTTGTCTCTCAGGGTGATCATTCAACATGGGATCTGCCAAGGTCCCAACTCAAGCCATTTTACAACACATGCCAAGGACATTAACCAAATAGGCACCCTAGAAAAAGTATGAGACAAGATACCTTGTGTGGGTACTCATTGATTTTTATACAATTATTTTAAAGTATTTCCTTAATTCAGTGATTTTTCTTGATGACAGAAGGTAAACATGAAGCCAACAACCCACTGGTTGAAAAGAGTGAACTGTTCATTAGATACAATATGTAGGGAGAGTAGACATAACAGAGAGCAAACCTTTATTGTAAGCAAGGGCATAGTGAAACAATAGGACTAGACTACTCCACGGGTAGAAAGAAAGGTCTGTTGGGATTAAACTGCCAAGATTATCTCTGAGGATGGGAGGCAGAGAGATTGGCAAAACAGTGAAAAATGGGCAGATTGTAAATGATACAGCTGCTCAGATTGGCCCAGAGCTTGATTCTTATGCCCAAGGTCATTGACCTCTAGGGTGAATTAAGGGAAGTTCCTCTGTACAGTAACTTGCCTTTAGGTTTCTACATTGCTCAACAGTCATTCTGTTTACCTGGTCAAAGTCTTTTTCTTTAGGACAATGTCACCACTGCTGCCGTTTTTCAGTATCACTTTGAATCTATCATTTTGAGCAGATACAAGATAAAGACTGCCAGTGAATGGGTGGGTAAGGGACAAATTTCTCACAGAAGTTTCAAAGCGTTTAAACCTTCAAAAATATTACTATAAGTGCAAGATTTGTTCACATTTACTCACAAAAATTCCATCATCTTTTATTTCGGTTTTCAATCAACTGATGAAACTATTCACCTGTGTATTAGTTGTCTTTCTCCTTGATGTGAAAACAAAAATCCCTGACAGTTTAAGAAGGAAAGAATTTATTTTGGCTTGAGGGTACATAGTTCATTAAGCCAGAGAAGGCCTGGAAGCAAAAGTGTGAGATAGTATCTCAGTTTGGCTCCTCAGAAAGGAAGAAAAGAATTAACAGAAAGTGGAGCCAAACAATAAGTCCTCAAGGCTCACTTTCAGTGACCTACTTGCTCCACTAAAGCTCTTCCTCCTTATGGTTCCACATCCTATCAAATCAGTGTGTAACTAGCTGGGGGAAAGGTGTTAAATAGGTGAAAAAGTGTTAAACAACGATGGGAGACATTTCACATTCAAGCCACAGCATTCTGTCCCTGACACCCACAGGTACCTGGCCATTTCATAATGTAAACCTCATTAATTTCAACTTCAAAAGTCCCTATAGTCTTTAGAAGTCTCAACACTGTTCAAAGTGTAAAGTCTAAGTCATTCCTAAGACTTAACCCCTTAAGTATCTTAAGTGAGAGCTGATGTGAAATTGAAAGCGAAGTTGTGTACTTCCAATATAAAATGGAACAGAGTAAACATTTTTACTCCATAGGGAGAAATGGGGAAATAGCAAGGAAGGATAAGAACAAAATGAGATCAGATTTCAATGGGGCAAACACAAAATCTTGCCAATCCATGTCTAGCGTCTGGGGATCATAGTGGCAGTATCTGCGATCCAATGGTCTTAAGCAGCCCCAACCCTGCAGCTCTGTTGCCTACAACACATACAGACTTCCTCCTGTGTTAGCTCCATCTAATGCCTAAAGCTTCCCTTGGCAGATATCCTACACACAAGGATATTGCTAATATCCTTGGGTCTCCACTTCACCATAGGCTTAACCTTTACAGTCAGGTTCTCTTCACTAAGAGTCTGACCATGCCATATATTATCTGAATTCACTGGCTTTTTGGAACCTTTGCACCCTCCACTCATGCATCTTCCATGTGTCTGAAAAATCTGTACCAAATGGACAGCATTGCCAAGTATTGCTATCAGATTAAGATTTAGTCTGGGCTCCTTGGATCACAGCTAAAGTGACCTCTACACATCATAGAAAAGTGAACCCCTTCAGCAGCATTCTCAGTTCATATCTACTCATTTATGAGTTAGATGTGTCAATGAATAGGATCTTGAACCTATGTTCATCAAAATTCTCTAGAGGAATAGAACCAAATAATGGATATATATATATGCCAATCTGCTGCTTAGGGCCCTGATGGTTCTTCGAGAGCTTTGGAATCCTGGAAAGGCTGGTTCTAATATCAATTAAGGACTCAACTTGGCAGTAAGAAGAAAGACAAAGTCATCATAACATAGGTAATCTTCCTTTCTCCATACCCTCTTTTATTTGGGAAACAATCAAAAGTTTCCTCTTACATTTGGCACCTTCCTATTAACTAAGGCAGTCAAAACAATCCTCTACAGACTATCCACAGGCAAACTTGATTTAGACAATCACTCAGTAGAAACATACTGTTTATGTGTCTCTAAGTTGTGGCAAGTTTACATTTAAATCCAGCCATCCCACCACGTTTTTTATTGTGCTAGTTCAAACCAAAAGGTTTTTCTTTAATGGTGTTATTCTGGTTAATAATTACATCTGCTTTTCAGTATCCAACTCATCAACAACTTTAAATGCCCTGCTTTCCTAAGCAAACCACAAATCTTTTTGTTCCACATGCTACTCTTTCTCTCTCTCAATGTAGGACTGTGTGTGTGTATAGATATGTATGTGTGTGTATGTATATATGGGTCTGTATGTACATATTTATATAATGAGGAACCACATTCTGGATGCTATCTTGTTTTGAAATTCTTTCTACCAAATGAGTCCATTACTTTTGAGTTCAGTTTTATTAGAGTTTTCAGGACAAAAGCAAAATGCTGCCAGATTCCTTGCCAGAAAGTAGCATGCATTAATGATCTCTAGCCCAGGCCAAAGAGGCCTCATTCCCTCTGAAACTTCATGAGGTCTGGGATGTCTACTGCCCACATGTCTTTCTGCCTTCTGTTTTTCTGAACTCCTGACAAAATGACACATTAAGATGTGCTTTTCTAGCCCATAGTTCCAAATACTTTCACATCTCTCTCCCATCACTTCCAAAGGCCTAAGAACCACATCATTAGGGTATCATAAGAACAGATACACTCCACAGTACCGATTTTTTGTATTAGTTACTCTTTTGCTTTGACAACATGCCTGACAAAAACAAGTTAAGGGAGGTATGATTTATTTGGAATGACAGTTTAAGGTTACATGGTCTATTCTGGTCAGCTGCAGTTGTTATGTTGTCTATGTCTGGAGTTAGCTAAAAATCCAAGTCACCAGACACACAAGAAAGGGATTCTTAGTCAATTAGATCATTTGAGGTAAGACCCACCATAAATCCAATTCCCCTGGACTCAAAGACCCAACCTAAATCTGGGTCACACCTGCTCTTGGAAGCCTAAATAAAAGACAGTAAAAAAGAAACTTTTGCTCTTTGCCTGTCTGCCCTCACTTTTAGTGGAAGGTTCAGCCCTTGACTAGTACTAAAGCCTACTTCTTTGATGTATTCTCAAGACTACCTGAGACATATAGCTACATGGATTTAACAACTACTGGATTATTGGACATTCTTTGGTAAATAGCTATTGTTGGACTAGGTGGGCCACAGTCTGTAAGCCACAGTAATAAAATAAATCCCCTTTATATAGAATTCATACTGTAATTTCTATTCCACTAGAGAACCCTAAATGACACATAGTGCATAATTATAGAGAAACATGTGACATAAGGGGAATATTTTATACCCAAACCACAATACCTTGTATTTTTGTATTCTGAGATAGAAAATATTTTGTACTTAGGGTGAAAACATACTAGTTTTGGCAGCCATAACATAGTATCACAGTGACTAAGTAGCTTTAAGAATAAAGGTTATTTTTTCTTTGTCATTTTAGAAGTTGAAATTTGGACCATATGCTTCAAACATGGTGCGACCAGAACTTGTAGGATCCATCATCTCATTTTGTTGTCAAGTGGCAGAGATGATATAAATGATAGATAGATAGATAGATAGATAGATAGATAGATAGATAGATAGATAGATAGATAGATAGATAGA
>NC_022026.1:32814570-32815083 GCF_000317375.1 Microtus ochrogaster
AGAGAGAGAGAGAGAGAGAGAGAGAGAGAGAAGATAGGTAGATATACAGATATAATAGAGAAATGGAAACACCATCTTTGTACTTTTCCTTATGAGGGGATCATTTCTATAATGAAAATAAGATCTTCATAATGTCATCATAAACAATTCCAGACTCACTGTGTTAGTAACTTCCCTCCTAAGATTCCAGGTGCCTCCATTACCATGGCCCTGTAATGCAGTCTTTCTCCCAAGATTTTGGACTTAGAACATCTATCTAGTTGAAATCCATGGCAATGGCCCTGATGATCAGTGAAGAATCATGTTTGGGGGATACTTTTCCATCTTCTTGTAGAAGAAACTGTATTTGCAGCCAGTAGCTCTATTATTGCATTGTATTGAGTCCAAGAAATATAATAGCCTTTCTTCATTCCATGCCATCAACATTTACTTTCATCCAAAATGGCAAGATTTCTGCATATTAGCAAATGTTGGCTTGGCCACCTTCCTAGTACTTTCCTCTAAGAAAGTCTT
>NC_022026.1:32815183-32823607 GCF_000317375.1 Microtus ochrogaster
TTAAATATGGGTAAGCTGAGAATCTTTCACCTCGTCAAACTTTGGTTCATTTTCTTCAAGAAATTTCTTCTTCATTTCAACTTTTATCTCTTACACTTCACTCTAAGCAAGCAGAGTGATCCAAGTTGCTACTCCAATATTTTACTCAGAAATTTCTTCCACTAATTTTATCCTATTTTATTGCTGATAAATTCTACTTTCTATAAAATACTAGAGCAGAGTTCAGATGAAAAAGTTTCCTTTTCCACTTTTACAAGCATTGTCTTCACTCTCATTTCTGAATAGAATCTCTTGCTTTTGCCTTAGTGTTATAGTCATGGCATGCATGTGAAAAGTCTCCTAGTCTAGTACATACCCAAAGGAACTTCAGTACATATACAAATTATTTATTATCACATACTTTTCAGCATACAAATTTGTACTGGTCGGGTTGAGATTCCATAATAAAATAGCATAGATCTGGAGACTTAAACAATGCAAAATTTCCTTTCACAGTTATATGAACTGGAGGTTTCAAACTGGAATGGCAGCATGGTCTAACAGATGGTCATCTTCTGGATGTATATGCCCATAGTCTTTCTACAGTAAGTGCTTATAGACACAGAAAAAGAAAGATTTTCAATGTCTCATTTAGGGACACTGGAATAGACTAATTCCATGATAAGCGCCCACTCTAATTAGATTAAGTAAATCTAATCTACCCCATATAATCTAATCTAGTCTCCTCTTCAAACTTCAAACCTTAGAAGTTAGGGCTTCACAATAGGAAATATGATATAGAATTCAGCATGTAGCAGAAATGAAAGATATCAACTATGCTTCATTTGTTCTCTTTGATTCTACTGGAAAACTACTGAAAGCATATGTGCATGTTTTGTTGAGGATTCTGCATATTTTATTATTTATTTTTTTGTTGTTGAAAAAAATTTCTGCCTCCTCCCCGCCTCCCATTTCCCTCCCCCTCCTCCTACTCCTCTCCCCCTCCCCCCACTCCTCTCCCCTTCCCCCCACTCCATTCCCCCTCCCTCTGGAGTCTGAAGAGCAGTCCGGATTCCCTGCCCTCTGGGAAGTCCAAGGTCCTCCCCCCTCCATCCAGGTCCAGGAAGGTGAGCAGCCAAAAAGGCTAGGCTCCTACAAAGCCAGTTCATGCAGTAGAATCTAAACCTAGTGGCATTGTCCTTGGCTTCTCATCAGCCTTCATTGTCCGCCATGTTCAGAGAGTCCGGTTTCATCCCATATGTGTGATTTTTATATTAGCAAAATTTAATAATGTAGTTAAGACAGACAATTGTTTAAGTTAAAACATTTGATTACTAAAGTCTTAAGAGATGATACGTCCATGGAGATGGCTCTCTTATAAGTAGGTAGTAGCAAACATGAGTCTCTTTGCCACAGCTAAAGTAAGTGTTATTAGTGGGGATCCAGTGTTTCTCTGAGCAGGAAAAATGCTTCTCTGAGCTGTATTGAGATGCGCATAGAGGCATAGTGATTTCTTCAACATGCAATTTTAATAAGCTAGCCATTACATTTTAATCTTAATTCAGTGGCTTCAATCACTAATTGTTCCAGTAGAATGATCAGAAAGTTGAAGGATTGTGTGATCTACAAATCTTTTGACATGTGCATACTTTTTCATCTTAAGAGTTTTCTTTCCTTCCAACTTGTATGCTGCCAAAAGCATCTTTTAGAATAGAATAATGAATATGAAATTAATTATATCAAAACTTCCTCATTCCAAATATCAAATGATGATAGCTCATTCTGTATTTAAAGTTTATTTGGATAATATTAAACATCCAGAGACTTTGTTAGCTCTGAGGTTGAAATACTTAGTTCAAAGAAACTTTGATCCCTTAATTATTCCCATCATATTGTACATTGAAGCAAATTATATTTATCATTAGCCAAGAAAATTAATGCAGTAAAACTACTGGTGTGAAACCTGATTATGTTATGTTTGAAATTATTTTCCCTAGTTTATTAAATATCTATCCCTAAAACAAGTGATTTTGATTAGTGAGTATGTGGAAGACAGGGATTTCAAAAGATCACTCAGAGGAGGGAGCTCTGACTATCCTTTTAGGATTATTTAATGTGTAAAGAGGACACAAAGGCCTAGCTAGCAATTTTACTTAAGGAAATCAGGTATGTCCTAGGAGTCTCCTTGAATCTTAAAACACTTTGACACTTCAAACTGATTTTTCCCTTGTCAGTTCTATGTTCATTTATGTAAATGTTGAAACTAATACTTCGTTTATAGAATAATAAATTCTTGGAAGGAAAAAGGAACAGAAAGCTTAATTTTTAAAGACCAAGCTAATCCAGAGAGGCATGTTTGAGTCAAAAGTTTTAAGCATACACTAAAGCACAAAGACAATTATTAGTTAAAGGGGAGCTTAGGCAAAGAAAATCTTTAATTAAAACTTCCTCCACTTCTGGATAGAATCTCTATAGATGACAAATAGGCCTAAAATTGAATTATTTAACTTGGATCCTATTCCTTTGTTTTCCAACTGCGTGGTTTGGCTCTGTTATATGCAACTGATATATCTGGGAGTCAGAGATATGCCAAGTCAGAAACAATATTTAAATCTTCCAAGATTACCAATACTCCACTTCAGTAATTGAGATGAAATGCCAAGTGGTATTCTGATGTGGTTTCTCAGCACTATCATCCCATAATATCATTTTACTTCAAAAGTTGTTGAAACAGTAACAAAAATGAAACAAATGTTCACTCGCTTTACAAATGTCTTATAGCATTGCAAAAGGAAAGCCTTGTTTGGTTTTTGCTTAAATAAAACATTTATGTAGATGTCTTTCCAAAATAGAATTTTAGTAGAATTACACACATGGTTGGTATACCTATTCCTTTTTTAATTTAGACTTTGCAAATTATTACTCAAATATAATTAATACATTGGAGGAAAACTGTCAAAGAGTCAAAAAACAAATAATTATTGTGTATTTCACAACTGAAAATCAGCACATTTGCTTTAACTATTTTCTCTAAGCTGATTGAACTCTAACCAATAAATAAAACTGCAATATGACACTATGAAATCAAAGTGGGCCAAATTGTCAGCCAGAAGTTCTTAAAATTATATAAAACTGTACTATGGTTATCAATAAAATTATATGTTTCTTTAATGGTCTACTTTAATTAAGAATTTCTCTAAATTTGAGAATCCAAAGTATATGTTGGTTTTAATCTTTAATATATAACACAGCATGTTAGTAATGAAACGTTCAACACAGTTTTGATACATGAATGCCTTAATAGACCCAAAATAACTACTAAGGAAAGTAAAATTTTACTAAAGTGGGGGCTGTATATGTGTTTATTTATCATTGATTATTTGTCACTGAATCAGATGTATGTTGATGAAGTAATTGATTGAATTAGTTAGGAAATCAATTACATCAGCACCCTAAAACAGTCACAAAAGAATGGCTTCAAGTATACTGTTAACTTGATGCAGATAGTATGTAACAGGATGAATGTGAAACTGAGGTGAATCACTTTCATTGTAGGTATCACCATAGTAGTTCATTACTATTGTGTCTTGGCACTGAAAGATATGGGAAAACTTTTCATTAACTATCCTACTGCTAAGTATCAAAGATGCTTACTCAGAACAGGTAAAACTATGGATTGAATGGAGTGACCTATATTCTTGCTGTACACAAATGTTTCCTTTTTCGGTTTCTGTGTTTAGTAACTCAAAAAAGGCAGGAATTTTTTAAGAAAAGTGGGACAAACTTTATTCATTATGGGTGTGGATACTGCAAATAAAAAGGAACAATGATTCCTTTCTTAGAATTTATAATTTTTGTATTCTCAGCATTCAAAGCATTTCACTAGCAAGATATAAAAATTTAATATATAATTCATGCTTTCAATTTTCAATTAAGTACTCATTAAATGTATATATGCTTGACAATGAAGCTCAATATACTTTTATCATAGGCCATCCTAAAATTTTGATGCAGTAATATTTTTGGTCTCAGGAAAAGATCATTTAATGAGACCTCTTACAATTTTATCAATTATAGGGCCAAAGATCATAGAAACAGAAAGGAACCTAAAAGTTACTTGCCTTTGGACAAGTAATATATTACTATGAATATTTTATAAGGTAAGGAAACTGAAGTACAAAGCATTTGATACTTATTCCATATATTATCATTTTTAGTGTCCCTCTGCCTAACACCTCATTAATGAGAAAATGAGTGAGGAGAAGCTGAACCAATTCATGAGAAGATACTAATCCATCACAAAAATAGCTTTTCTCAGTTAAAGTAGCCTGGTTTATTTTATACCCACATATAATAAAGTTTTAGATGGTCAGAAGTTGGATTTCAGCTCTCATTTCTAGCCATAAATAAATATCTTAATTTGTAAGTGGATAGCAATCAGAGATAGCTTCTCGATTAGGAAAGGGGTATGTGTCCATCTCTCCTTTCAACTATAGGACCCTATCTGGTACAGACCTGTGCAGACCCTGGGTGTGCATGTTACCTCAGTCTCTGTGAGTTAATATGTCTACTAGCCCTTTTGTTTCTAGAAGATCTTGATTTCTTGGTGGCCTCATTCCTGTTTTATTCTTATACTCATTCCACCTCTGTTTGATTCTACAGATTTCCCTGAGTTCTTAGGGGAGGAATTTCATGAGCATGCTCCCTTTAGTACTGAGTGTTCCAAGGGCTCTCACTTTGCATATTGTCTGGGTCTCTATATTTATTCCCATTGAGAATAGGAGAAAGCTTCTCTTATGGTGGCTGAGTGAGGCATGGATCTATAAGTATAGCAGAATGTCAGTAGGAATCATTTTATTGCTATATTTACTTAGTAGAACAACAGTAATTGCTTTTCCCCTATATCCCTTGGTCTATACAGTCTCGGGTTTTCAGCCACCCACACTGTTGCATATGGGTTCCATACCATGGAGTGGGCCTTGTCTCAAACCAGATATTGGTTGGTTAGTCCTACAAGCTTTATAAGGCTATTGCAGTATATTTTGTAGAAAAGACACTCTTGTAGATAAAAAGAATTTGTAGCTGTGTTGGTGTTTACCTTTCTCCTTTGGTAGCATGCAGAGAACCTTCCAGTACCATAAATACTAGTCCATAGGGCTGAAGGCTTTAAGTAGGAAAAATTAGATTTCTTATGATCAATAGTTTTGTGTAGGTGCTATCTTTACTGATAGGGGCCTTGATGTCAGTTTATGGAAAGCAACCAATAGCCTTGGAAATAGCCTGGATTATTTAGGTTCCTATGGTACGGTTTGACCAACAACTCCATTAGATGTAACACATTTCTTATACTGGAAGGATCTTTTGGTAAAGCAGATGTCAGGGTGGGGCTCTTTCTTCCCCAATATTTGCCAATTTCATTTACATCATCTTTAAACATTTGTATTTATTAGGAAGCTTCTACTGTATTAGGTTTCCATATGACCCCTCAAATGAATCTTAGTTCTAACTATCTCTCCCCATATTCCATACTTAGTTCCCCTCTTCCCTCTAATTCCTTGTTTTATTGTCCAATCCCAGTTCCCCCTAGTCCACACATAACAATCTACTTTATTTTCCCTTCCTGTGGAGATCCATTCCATGCCCCTAGTCCGTTACTCTCTATCTCACCTCTGTAGTTATGTGGATTGTAGCTTCCTTAACAGTGACTTACGAGTTAAACTCCAAATATAAACAAATACCACATTGGATTTTCTGTGTCTGAGTTACCTTGCTCAGGATTATTTCTCTCTAGCAATACACACCCACCTGTGAATTTCATAATTTCATTTTCAAACATTTGAGTAATAGTTCATTGTACAATTGCACCACATTTCCTTTATCTGTTTATTCATTAACACAGACATCTAAGTTGTTTCCAATTTCTTGAAATTATGAATAGCAAAGCAATAAACATAGTTAGGCAATTATCTCTGTAATAGAATAAAGCATTCTTTTGGTATATATTCAAGAATAGTACAGCTAGATCTTGAGGTAGATCAATTCCCTCTTTCTGATGAACTACCACACTGATCTCCAAAGTAACTGTAAACATTTCATTCCTACCAACAATGGGTGAGTGATCTCCTTACTAGCATCCTTGCTAGCAGGAGCTATCATTTGATTTATTGAGCTCAGCCATTAAGAAATCTCAGAACAGTTTTGATTTTTCATTTCCTCAATTGCTAAGGAAGTTAAACATTTCTTTGTGTGTTTCTCAACCATTTGAGTTTGCTCTTTTGAGAATTCTTTGTTAGATCTGTATCTCACTTTTAATTGGGTCATTTCCTTTATGTTGAGTGTTTTTTAGTTCTTTATATATTTTGGATATTAAAATTCTATTTGATGTGTAGTTGACAAAAAAAAAACCACCTTTTTCCATTCTATTGCTTTGTCCAAATGATGGTCTCCTTTGCTGTATAGAAGTTTCTCAATTTAATCAAGTCCCACTTGTTAATTTTTTGTTTTAGTGCCCATGCTATCAGTATTCTGTTCAGAAAGTCTTCTCTGCCAATGTGTTCAAAACTATCACCCAACTTCTCTTTTATCAGATTCAAGATATATGCTTTCATGATGAGATATTCGATCCACTTGAAGTAAAGGAAGATAAGTGTGAATCTATTATGGATTCTTCTATAGTTGACCAACACATTTTTTTGTCTTTTTTTCAAGTGTGCTTTTCTGGTTTATTTATAAAAAAAATCAGACATCAATAGGTATATGGACATTTTTGAAGGTCTTTGATTCTATTGATAACCATATCTGTTTTTGTACCAATACCATGCTACTCTTATTTTTAAGCTCTATAGGACAATTTCATTTTAGGGATGGTGATACCTACAGCAATTCTTTTATCATTCAGGAGTGTTTTAGATATCTTGTTTTTGTGGTGGTGGTTGTTGTTGTTGTTGTTGTTGTGTGTGTGTGTCCATATGGTGCTGAAAATTGACCTTTCAATATCTGTGTTGAATTATGCAGAAATTTTGAAGGGGACTGAATTCAATCTGGTAGGATGGACATTTTTACTATATTAATCCTCCTGATCCATGAAAATGGGAGATCTTTCTATCTTCTGATATCTTCTTCAGTTTCTTTTTGAAATGTCTTAAAATTTTTATCATACATGTCCTTCATTTGCTTGGATAGAGTTACTCCAAGATACTTTATATTTTTGAGGCTACTGTGAAAGGTGTCATTTTCCTGATATTTTTCCTCAGTTCATTTATCTTTCGTATATGGGAAGGCTACTGATTTTTATGGCTAATTTTGTATCGTGTCACTTTGATGAAAGTATCAGCTGTAGAAGTTGATTCATGGAATTTTTAGGGTAATTTATGTATACTACCTTATCATCTGCAAAAAGATATAGTTTGACTTCTTCATTTCCGATTTGTATCCCGCAACCCTGATCTCCTTCAGTTATCTTATTGCTCTAAGACTTCAAGAACTATATCAAATACATAAGGAGAGAGAAGATAACCTTCTCTTGCTTCTTGTCTTGTTCCTGATTTGAGAGAAATTGCTTTGAGTTTCTCTCTATTTAAGTAGATATTGGCTATGGGCTTACTGTAAACTACCTTTATTATGTAGAGGTATGTCTCTTATATCCTTAATCTCTACAGGATTTTTAATCATGAATTGGAGGTGGATTTTGCCAAAGGATTTTTCTGTATCTGATGAGATGATTGTATGAGTTTGTCTTTCAGTCTATTTATGCAATGGTTTACATTTATCAATTTATTTATGTTTAACCACCCCTGAGTCTCTGGGATGAAACTTACTTGATTATAGTAGGTTATCTTTTTATGTAGTCTTGGATTCAGTTTGAAAGCATTTTATTGAGAAATTTTGCACTTATGTTCTTAGGTGAAATTGTTCCATAATTCTTAATTTATTAGGTCTTTGTGGTGTTTAGGTGTCAGAATAACTTTAGCCTTGTAAAAGTAACTGGGCAAATTTCCTTCTTTTTCTTTGTGAAATAATTTGAGGAGTATTAGGGTTAATGCTTCTTTGAAACTCTGGTAGAATTCTGCATTAAAGCCATCTGTCCAAGGGAGTCTTTCAGGCAAAAGCAACTACTCAAGTGTGATCCCCATGTCCAGCAGATGACCAGTACAAAGTTAACTTAATATCACCTTTGTAGATTCTTTGTCCCAGGACATATTTTTTTAATATTTCCATATATGTTAAGAAATTTGGTTTGTGGTTTTTTATGTGATTCCTATGTATGCAAACATGTGTGTCTTTATGTTTGATTGTTTGTATCATGTTCTGATTTGTTTATTTAATTTAATTTAATTTAATTTTATCTTATTATTGGTTTCTAGCCACAAATAAAGGTCAGTGAGTCTTTATTTTAATATCCTAAAGAAGCTAAATAAGAAGGTGAACCCAAAGAAAAACATATAG
>NC_022026.1:32823707-32841870 GCF_000317375.1 Microtus ochrogaster
GTATCATGTTCTGATTTGTTTATTTAATTTAATTTAATTTTATTTTATCTTATTTTTATTCCCCAGATGCCTGTTAGTTTTCTAATGAGAAAAAGATTAGGTATGGATCAGGGAATATAGGGAGTCTCTGGGAGGGGTTGGGGAAGGAATACTGCAATTAGAATTTATTGTATGAAATAAAACTTATTTTCAGTAGAAGAAAAAAAAGAACTTGATGCAAACCATCTTTTTCTTTGTAAATATGTAGAACTCTCTAATTCCTATCAATCATATGGACATAAGTCATACTTTATTTCTGATGGTTCCATCTCTATTATATCACATATTTCTAATACTGAATTCTTGAGTTATCTAATAGTTTTTATTTTTTCTTAACATCTTCAAAACTAAATATCAAAATGAAGTCATAGAATTATTCTAAATCTTTTAATTTATACTAAAAAGTCATTCTAGAAAAGCTAATTCTTGGCCTTAATAATTTTATAAATACAAATCTGATTAAGCTTTGAACTCTATAACAAAGTAAACATTGGTTTTAATCAGGATTAGAAGACACAAGAGAATAGAGTTCTACAATGGATGTTGAATTCTCATTGTATATGAGGATACTAGTAACTTCCGATGCATATTTTGAAATATATAGATATGTATATTAAATAACCAATCCCACAAAACTCATATTTTTTGGTTGCAGCCTTTCAGGCATTATGATCCAACATTTTTTTTGCTTAGTCTGTATGACATAATCACATGCTGACACAAACTTTGTAATTCCTTGAGAACTTTAATCCCTTTATACAATCTGTAACTTGATTACTTTAACTAAAACGTAAGTGTGATTAGTCTTCTACAAAGTTTGCACAATTACTTGTAAGTATAATCAGGGATCCCATGTTGAGGTAGAGTATAGAGTGACTTTGGATTTATGATGCTGAGAAACCATGTTCCTTCTGTGAAATATCTATCTTTGTTAGCCTAGAAAAAATGAACATAGTATTACAAAATATATATAATTATACTCATTGTTTATTATAGCACACAGCCAATGAAAGAATTGCTATGTTTATATAATGTAAAAACTTCTTATGAAATACCTGAATATATGTTGACTTAAGAATTAGAAAATATTGCCAAGATTTATAATACTGTCTTGATATTGCAAAAGAGATTTGAAATAAATTGTCAGATAAAAATTAAAACTAAAGCTCTTTATGACAGGATTTCCATTATCTGAAAAGAGTTTCAGGGTTGTCAGTTATAGTTTCTCTAGGTATTTTGGATGGATGGTTGTCTAATATGAAAACTAAACTTTAAGTCTAAAACAATTAACAATAATAATACTAACATTTCACAATGGTTAATTAAGACTAAATTTTTCCCCATTAAACATTTTTCTTCAATGGCCTCTAAAATGGTTTATAAATGTTTTATAATTCAAAAATATAATTTTGTCATTTACTACATATAGAAAAATATTTGAGGTAAAGCCTAGAGACTATATAGTCTTATTTTGAATATTTTGGTCATATATTGTGCTAGCATTCTGCTTTGTGCTTATCTTCCAAAATTGTTAAACTTTATTCCAATACTCAAATAATCATACATATCAGTAATGATATGACTTCTTTGAAGCATTTACCTTTAGTTATAACTAATATTTAGATAAAATAGTAAGAAAAAGCACACAATAGTAGGAAAACTTATCCAAAGTATATTGTTTTCTGATTATTTTACATAATAAGATAGAATAGGTAAAAGAGAGAAAAATACATCCTTCTTATAGAGAAGATTATGTATCTAAGTTTATTGCATATTCAAGTCAATTTGTTAGAGGTTGTGTCAATAACCCCATTATAGAAAAGTCAGTTCTTTTATGTCAGTATATACTTCAAAGCAAGGATCTTAAGATTAAAAACATGTATTTCCACTTTTAAACTTCTCAGCTGCTCTAACATGTCATTTGAGTCATCTTTGCTTCCATTCTACTTCAGTATCCACTCTATAGTCTCATATTTTAGAATATGCTGCTTCCTAAGTGTCCCAATCTTCCAATATTGATTTGAAACAAGAGATTTCTGTGTCCGTGCAGTCTTATTCCTCTAACTTGCCCTGTAATGTACCATAGTTCTTCTTGGATGTGTGTGTAGGTCTATGTCTTTCAATTTGGGAAACATGCAAACATTACATCTTGAAATCAGCTGTGTGCCTATTCCCTAAAGTATATGTTAGTTCAGGGTATTCAATAGGTCTCTTTTTCCATATTTTCTATTCACACCTCAGATTGGATATCTCAGTAGCCCTTTGTAAAAGGATGTTAATTCTTTCCTCTGACTTCCCAAATCTTCTGTAGATCCCAGTGTGTTTTATTACAGTTATTTTATTTTTAGCTCCAAATTTTTATATAATTCATTTTTTAAATTTCTGTTACTTTATTGGCATCTACTGCTTGTTTATGGACAGTTCTCTTTGTATTAAGGGTTCTTTTGATATGGGATTCCCCTCTGTATACTGTGAATAGGTTTTACTAACATTGACTAATAAAAGAAACTGCTTCAGACTGTAGCAGGGCAGAATATAGCCAGGCTGAAATAGATATATAGAGAGTAGGTGGAGTCAAACAGACTCCATGTAGCTGCCAAAGGAGAAAGACACCAGCCACCAGTCAGAACCTTACCGGTAAGCCACAATCTCATGGTAATTCACAAATTAATAGAAATGGGTTAATTTTAGATGTAAGAGTTAACTAAAAATATGCATAAGCTATTGGCAAAACAGTGTTGCAATTAATATATAATTTCTGTGCAATTATTTAGGGTCTGGGCAGCTGGAAACAATCAATCTCCTACTACAAAATGGCAGCCAATGAATGTTTGTTTGGGGCTGATACCCACCACCCACTTTGAGTTTGAATGTTTGTATGCCCACTCGGGGTTGGGAGTAAAGTAGCTGAGACCATGCCCTCAGCTCAGCACCACCCTCCACCTGGAAAGGCAGCAGGATTGGGTCTGCTAGGAGTTTACAGATAGGACAGCATGTTGATTTTCTGTCACCATACACAGAGATATTACCAGGCTGTACAGTGCACTGCATGGCAGATTTAGGTTTTACTCAGAAAAAAAGGGTTTATATGTTGCACAGTACTACCCAGAGTTGAGGTGGTAAGGACATCTCCCACCTGGCAGTCCTAGCTGACTGGGAACTACCTCTGCCATATTGAAAGGCTGAAAGAGGTGAAGCCATCATGCAGGGCCATGGCGACCAAGCTGCTTACCATTTTAAAAGCACTTCTGGCGAGAAAATAATTACAGATATGCAATAAAGAGAGATTCAGGCAGATATAAACCTCTGAAATGATCACAGTGTGTTTAAAAATGTATGTAGACTTAAGAGAGACAAAAAAGAAACAGAATATTAAAAAAAATAAAGCAAAGTCTTTAAAGAGACAGAGATTAAAGAGACAGAGATTAAAGAATTAAAGAAAAATAAGCCACATAAAGATGGAATATACACAGTGTGAATTATGTATATAAATGTGTTTTCTTTGAATTTTTTACTGTGAATGAACTAAATACCAAGATATTTGATTCTGGGGGATACTAAACTAAACTGACATATATATATATGTCAATATATATAATAAATATATATATATAATTTTTATTGCTTTATAAATAATACCATTCAAAATTTCCACCACCGACCCTCCTCCCATTTCCCTCCCACTAACCCACTCCCCCCCTCACTCTCACCTTCCAGTCCTAAGAGAGGGCATGGTACCCTGCCCTGTGGGAAGTCCAAAGTCCTCCCCCCTCCATCCAGGCCTAGGAAGGTGAGCATCCAAACAGACTAGGATTTCAAAAAGCCAGTACATGCAATAGAGACAAATCCCAGTGCCATTATCATTGGCTTCTCACTCGGCCCCCATTGTCAGACACATTCAGAGAGTCCAGTTTGATCATATGCTCATTCAGTCTCAGTCCAGCTGGCTTTGGTGATCTCCCATTAGATCAGGTACACTGTCTCAGTGGTGGACCAACCCCTTGCGGTTCTGACTTCCTTGCTCATCTTCTCCCACATTATGCTCTTCAACTGGACACTAGGATCTCAGTCCAGTGCTCCCATGTGGGTCTCTGTCTCTATCTCCATCCATCACTGGATGAAGGTTCTATGGTGATATTCAAGATATTCATCATTGTGACTATGGGACAAGGCTAGTTCAGTCACTGTCTCCTCTAATGCCCAAGATACCATCTTACACTTGTCAGAATGGCTAAAATCAAAAACACAAATGAAAACCTATGCTGGAGAGAATGTGGAGTAAGGGGAACACTTACATGTTCAATTCTATTTTGGACACTTAAAGCACAACCAAAAACAGAAAAAAAATAGTGACAAATTTACTTCTTAAAAATTTCAATATCTTCTTGCTCCAGACAGCAAATCAAGAATGTGGAAAAATACCTTAAAACAAGAGAAAATAGTTACAAAGAGTAAATTTCATAAAGATCTAATATCCAAAGTGTACAAATATCCTTTGTATTTCAACAACAAAGAGACAAACAGCCCAATTTTAAAATGGGGCAATGACACTAGCTGCAAAACTAGAGAGATCATGCCCTTCACTTCCCCTGAGCAAAATAGAACCAACTACATTGGAAGAGGCATGGATGAGCCAGCTAAAAATTTGTGAGCATAGGAGAGCTGTCCCCATTACTCCTCTGTCATGTGGTGACATGGGCAGAAGATACCTACACTACACTCCCCCCTGCACATCAATGCCTGAGGTGGGTGGGTGAGAGCTGACCCTGAAGTCATAAGAGCAGAAGAGCTATCCCCGTGCCTCATCAGTTGCAGCACGTGGGAGAGTGGCTGCTACACCAGGTCTGAACAACATAATAGAGCTGGTCCTGAAGGTGTAAATGTAGGAGAATCACCTCTGAGGATATAAAAGCAGGAGAACTGGCCTTGTTGCTAGCTCATTGCTGCAAGTGATGAAGTAGCCAGGGCAATACTAGAGAGCACACACTGGTGAGGACAAGGAAGAGTTGCCAAGACTGACCAACCCTGTCACACTTACTCAGGCCTAAAACCGGGATTAAGAGTTGGCCTACCCCAATATCCACCCCATATATGATCTTCTAGAGCATGTAAAGGTGTCAGTCCAGCAGACCCAAATTTTCAGGATTTCCACAACACAGGGCAACAACAAGATAACCAAGAGGAGTCCCAGTGAGGCCTCAGCATTAATAGTTTAGCAGAAGATAGAGATTTCTAACCAGACCAATGACTCCTTGCACTAAAAACTTGCAAGTAAAGATATGCATAAATGAGTTTACTGCATGACTTACTGTGCCACACTACAGCTTCCATGATGAGATTGATTTTTCCTGATATTTCTGCTTTTATTTCTTCTCTTATTTTGCTTAAATTTGATTTTATTTCATGGGGGGGCAGTTCTAAGGACAAAGAGTATATACAAAGGGATGGGGAAATTAATGAGATGGAGAAACATTAAAAAAATGACAAATGAAAAAATGGGACAATGGTCTTAAAGGTCTATTTCTCTAAAAGAAATGTATAGGCACTAAATAAAAGTAGTTGAACTGAGCTTAAATAAATTAAATAATAGCAGTTTCCCTCATCTATGGGGAACATATTACAAGAACCTTGGTAAGCACAGGTGTGATTAGTAAAACTGATATGTATTTTGTGTGTTTTTCATATATGTTGTAAGGGAAATTTGAATAGTAATTTCCACTGTTTTGAAACACTTCATCTTGGAAAGAGGCACATCAAGATTCAAGAAAGGAACAAACTTACAAAATTCAGAAAAACAACCAACAAGTCACAGGAAGCTCCTGAAACAAACAAGATTCACAATACCTTTCCCCAAATTTATACAAAAACTAAGGATTTCCATGGAGAAAGAATCTCAAAATTGTGCTGTTTTCACACAGAAAGCTGCAGGAACACAGTTTTGTGTTCTGTGTCTTGTGTTTGTGTGGGCTTTTGAACAAGAAAACTGTTTTTAATTCACAAATTCTCCTATAAATAACTCCTCACCCATACTTCTGTAACTTTAGGTGAATTAGGTGGTTCGCTAAGCTAGACCTTTTTCTTTCTGCCATCAGTATACTATCTGGGATGAATAGAAGATTGTTCACACATTTCCCCATGAAGAAAAAAACTACACAACAGGGAGAAACCAAGGGGTTCTGTGGAAAAATCCTTCTATATACTGTATGACTATATGTTACCATAATTGGCTTAATAAACAAGCTGATTGGTAACTAGCTGACTTTAAGTCTGCCCACATTCCCCCCAAAATGGTTATGAATAATTATTATCATTTAAGTGTGGTTGTTTGCATTTTGCTCTTGGTAACTGTCAGGAAAAAAGTTGAACAAAGGAGTTTAGATTCAGGGAACTCATCCTGAAAGGAAAAGAAGGGTTATATAAATGATAGGATAAAAGTTTTGATTGTTGAATCTACTTTAATCCAAAATCAGCTATTAATATTAAATATACACTGATATGGATTTTGGTTTATTGATATAAATTTAAAGATAATTTTGTTATACTGTATGAATATTTCTACTTCTGTTTAAAGTATTTTTATGCAGCTCATCTAAAAATGCAATGCATAATTAAGAAATACACATTTATTAATAGTCATCTTTAATAGTCAAACTTATTGTCATGTTAGGAATGCTTTCAAGGTCATATGCAGATATATGTAGATAGATGGTCTTCAAACACTTCAAAGACCTACATAATGTGCATTTAATATATTTAATAACCTAAGGCTTTTCATGTCAGTGAGGCACATCTACTCCTAGCAGCACTAATCTACTTCAATAAAGATGATGGGCATAGAAAAAAACTCCTTATTAAATTTGTTTTATTTATTGGAAAAGCAGTCATGTGTGCAAAGAAACTTCCCTTTCCTCTATTGCTGAAAATATAATGTCTAAACTGGACCAGCAGTGTGAAAGAAAGGCAACTGCCAAACTTTGCCAAGAAAAGGTAAGATAGTCATTCAAAATTCCCTGCTTCAAAGAAATGTCAGTCAGATATGTTTGACCTGTATTCCAGAGTTGGATGCCCCTATGTTATGGAGGATTTTGGGAGACTATCCATGCAGCCTGATGTCCCTGTCATTAAGTAACACTTTATCCCTTCTGGGATCTTTGATGGAATTAAAGTACAGTTAAACTTACAGTTTTCCTTAGTTATGATAGAAAGCAAATAAGGTGTAAAACTTAAGAACTCACTATGATAAGAATGATAATAGAATATTTTTTCTAATTTTGCCAAATACAAATGTATTGGATATTGTAACTGTAGTTCTTTTGATATAACTGTTTCTGTTGCACATAATTTTACTATGTTACAGTTAAAACCTTTCATTTTTACTTATACAAAAGGAGGGAATGCTGTGTAACACACCTTCTACACATTGATTGTTTTAATAAGCAAGCTGACTTGCCAATAGCTGAACAGGATAAAGTTAGATAAGAAAGCCAAACTGAGAATGATGGGATGAGGAAAGATGGAGTAAAGAGTAATTAGTGAGATGGAGAATGAGTTGGACATACAAAATGGGATAAAGGTAAATTCCATAAACCTCAAGCTAGCATATGGTTTAATAGAAATAGATTAAGTTTTAAGAACCAGTGAATAACAAGCCTGAGCCTTTGGCAGAGCATTTTATAATTAATATTAAGACCCCATGTGGTTATTATGAAGTAGCTGCTGGGACACAGAGAAATTCTGTCTACAAAGGAGGATCTATTTTCTGCCCATCACAAGCTGTTATGACCAACACTTTAAAGAGGGAGGTTAGCAGGGTAAAAGCAGAACAGACTTATCTAGTAAAATCTGATACACATCTGGATCTTCATCCTGATGACCTGAGGTCAATGAATAATTTATTTTCTGATTTGAAATATCCAGCCATATGTATCTGCATGCACCCTGGGATAGCTATGAATTCATCCCAGAACAAAATCATAAACTTTGTTAAAACATGAGGGTTATTTTGAGATTTTATTTTTGCAACTTGATTATATGTTTCTCAAGCATAAATTTTGCAGATGACAATATCAAGTAGCAATGTAAAAATGTTAGGCAAGCAAGAGCAATATAACATTTGGTGGGGTTTTGAGAGATTCCACTGACCAATACCTCATAAAGAGGCAATGCATACCTTGCACTGAATATTATTATTTGATAGTCTATGGTGTATGGCAGAGACATTGCTCCTCCACCTTTATAGGGTAATTTCATCTAAACTCCTTTTATGTATTTATTTGAGGAAGCTTCTATGATAGTAAGCTTCCATATAGCATGTTTAAGGGACTTTACTGTTAATTATCCCTTCCCACACTCCCTCCTTGACACTGCCCTCTCATCTGACATCCCATTTAATCCTTCCTATTCCATTGTTTCCTTTTTCTACTTTCATATCACATGTGTTCTTTATCCCTTCCCTTTACATTTCTTGTCACCATATATATGAATCCTTGATGGTTTTCTGATTTATCTTGGTACTCCAATTTAAACACACATATCTAAAGACTCAAATTTAACATATACATATAAGGGAGACTGTGGTGGTTTGAATGAAAACAGCCCCCATCAGCTCAAAGGGAGTGGTATTATTAGGAGGTATGGCCTTGGAGGAAATGTGTAACTAGGATAGTGCTTAGAAATTTCAGAAATTCAAGCCAGACCCAGTGGCTTATTCTTACTTCCTGCTGCCTGCTGATCCAGATATAAAACTTTAGCTCCTCCAGGAACATATCTGTCTGTGCACCTCCGAGCATCCCAACAGGAAGTTATTGAACTATACCTCTGAACCTGAAAGTCAGGCCCAATTAAATGTTTTCCTTATAAGAGATCCTGTGGTCATGATGTCTTTTCAAAACAATGTAAACAATGTAAACAATGAAGACAAAGACTGTATCATGTCTTTCTATATATGGGTAACCTATTCAGAATGATTAAACACATTTTCACCCATTTTACTGTGAATTTCATAATTTTACTTAATAATTGAATAATTTTCCATTGTGTAAATGAACCACATTTACATTATCCATTTATAGTTTATGGGCAATTAGGCTGCTTCCGTTTCCAGTCTATCATGAATAGATTATTAGCATTTAACACATATAAGCACATTTCTCTGGGATAAGTTTTAGAACCCATTGGTAATATGCCTAGGAACAGTATAACTGTATTTTGTGATATATATATATATTTTTTTGAAGAACATCTCCATGGATTTTCATAGTGGCTGTACCAGTTTTAAATCACATCAACAACAAGTCAGTGTTCCCCCTTCTTCACATCCACACCTATATTTACTACCATTTGTTATTGTGGATCTTATATTATCCATAATAGGGAGAGGTGGAATATCAAAGAAGTTTTAATTTGGGTTCCTTACGGCTTAGAATGATGGATTCTTTAACAAACATTTATGCCACTCATTTTTGTTTTTTGAGAACTCTCTATTCAATTTCATAGCCCATTTCTTTTTTTTTTCACTTTTTGGTGTTTTGTTAAAGAAAACAAACTATCTTATTTCATTTTACATACAAATCACAGTTCCCACTGCCTCTTCTCCTCCCATTTCGTCCACCTACTCCCCCAACTCACCCCCTATCCACTTCTCAGAGAGGGCAAGGCACATTGCCAATAGTCCTGCAGTCTGCCCCAGCCATTCACCTGTCACCCTCATTCAGAGGGACTAGTTGCAGACCTCTGCTGTTTTCTTCCGTCTGGCTGAAGTTGGTGAGCTCCCATTAGCTCAGGTAAACTGTTTCAATGGATGTACCCATCATGGCCTTGAACTCTTTGCTCATATTCTCACTCCTTCAACTCTTCAACTGGACTTGGGAGCTCAGTCCAGTGCTCCAATACAAGTCTCTGCCTCTGTTTCCATCAGTTGCTGAACAAAGGTTTTATGGTGACTACAGGGCAAGGCTAGTTCAGGTATCCACTCCACTATTTCTTTGGGTCAAAGCAGGGGTCATCCTTGTGGATTACAGGGAATTTTACTAGTTTCAGGTTTCTTGTTAGCCTCATAATGGCTTCCTCAATTACAAAATCTCTTTTGTTGCTCTCATACCTGCCTTCCTCCATTTTGACTATCCTATTCCCTCAAGTTTTACTCCCATCTCCCTTCTCTACTCATCTTCCCCTTCCACCCACCCTACTCCCCCGACCCCCACAGTCCCAATTTTGCTATGCAATCTTGTCTATTTCCCCTTTTCAGGTATATCCATGCATGTTTTTCTTAGGGTTTACCTTGCTATTTAGTTTCTCTAGGATCATAAACTATAGGCTCAATATCTTTTGCTTCACAGATAGTATCCACTTATGAGTGAGTAAATACCATGTCTATCTTTCTGGGTCTGGTTTACCTCACTCAGGATGGTTATTTCTAGTTCCATCCATTTGCATGTAAATTTCAAGTTATCATTGTTTTTTACCACTGAGTAGCATGCTAATATGTAAATGTGCCATGTTTTCTTTATCCATTCTTTGGTTGAGGGGAATCTAGCTCCTTTTCAAGTCCTCGCTATTACAAATAATGCTTCTATGAATATAGATGAACAAATGTCAATGTAGTATGATTGAGCATCTTTTGAATATATGCCCAAGAATGATATTGCTGGGTCCTGAGGTAGGTTGTTTCCAAATTTTCCGAGGAACTACCATACTGATTTCCAGAGTGGTTGTACAAGATGGCAACCCACCAGCAATGGATGAGTATTCCCCTTACTCCATACCCTCTCTAGCATAAGTTGTCATTTTAATCTTGTTCATTCTTACCAGTGTAAGATGGAATCTTAGACTTGTTTTGATTTGCATTTCTCTGATGACTAAGGATGTTGAGCATTTTCTTAAATGTCTTTCAGCTATTTGAGACTCATCTGTTAAGAGTTTTCTGTTAGGCCTGTAATTCATTTTTTTAATGGATTATTTGTTCTTTTGATGGCTGATTTCTTGAGTTCTTTGTATATTTTGGAGATCAGTCCTTTGTCTGATGTGGGATTGGTGAAGATCTTTTCCCATTTTGTAGATAGCCATTTTGTCTTGTTGACTGTGTCTTTTGCTTTATAGGAGCATTTCGGTTTCAGGAGGTACCATTTATTAATTGTTTCTCTCAGTATCTGTGCTACTAGGGTTATATTTAGGAAATGGTCGCCTGTACCAATGTGTTCAAGTGTTCTTCCCACTTTCTCTTCAATGAGGTTCAGTATGGTTGGCTTTATGTTGAGGTCTTTGATCCATTTGTACTTGAGTTTTGTACATGTTGATAGATATGGATCTATTTTCATTCTCCTACATTGCCCAGTGCATATTGTTAGTTTTATGAGGTCATATTTGTCATCTATTGGTTTTAAGCTCTATGCCATTAGGGTCATGTTCAGAAAGTCTTTTCTTTTATCTTTAAGGTGAAGTATTTGCAATAATTTCTCCTCTATCAGATTCAGAGTATTTGGTCTTAAGTTGAGTTTCTTGAATTTTGTTTCAGGTGAGAGATTGGTATCTGTATCCATTGTTCCACCTGTAACTATCCTGCTTTACCAGCATGATTTTCTTGGTTATACCTAACCCAAAATTGACAATAAGACCATATTGCTAAAGTTTCCACATACTTGAGTCATAGAACATGAAAAAAAGCAACCATGGGGCAGGACAGTTGTATTATGTCAATTATGTTTTAAATAAATGATACTTGGCCAGCAACCAGACAGGAAGTAGAGGTAGGGCAATGAGAAGAGTATTCTGGGAAGAAGGAAGCTCTTTCCCCAGTCCTGCCCAGACACAGAAGAAGGAAGATGTCACCTGCCTTGCTGAAAAAGGTACCGAGCCATGTGACTGGTATATATTAGAATAATGGGCTAATACAAGTTACAAGAGTTAATGAGAAGCCTGAGCTAATGGGCCAATCAGTTGATCATTAATGTAGACTCTCTGTGTGATTTTCTTTCCTTCCTTCCTTCCTTCCTTCCTTCCTTCCTTCCTTCCTTCCTTTGTGTATGTGTGTATGCAAGTAACTGTAAAAAGTCATTGCTTTGTGATGTCTGTTACATAGGGTGATTTTTATGACATTCCTTAGCTCCCCTTGCTGAGATACTTTTTTTGCTGCAAAACCCATTCAGTTGCAGCTGAAAGTAGTAGCCATTTATTTTACCACAGTTCTGTAGTGAGAAATGAGGTAGGCAGGACAAATTGTTGCTCTTTGATTTTCATAGATGAAAAGCCTTGTCAGCAAGGCTACTCCCTTCAGAAGCCTCTAGGGGAGAAGCCATTTTGAGGGTCATCAGGTCATAGACAGAAGTTGGTACCATGCAGCTGCAGCTGCAGAAAGGAGTTTCCTTTTTTCTTGAATAAGCTAATTACCAACATTAATTACAGCTGCAAATTCTTTGACATTCGACATAGTACATTCACAGTTATAACATCAAGGGCAAGATCCTACACCTAAAATCCTATCTAACTAAAATCAGTTAGTAAAATAATTTGTACCTACTGGTTTCTCTGTGATAAGCAATGAACATTCAGCTAAATTAAGAGAAATAGAAAATATTGTATTGTTATAGGTATAAATTTTTCTATCAATTTATCTATTCCACTTACATTGTAAATTTTAGTAGAAATTTCAGTACTGTATGGTTTTGAATATTTGTAGTAAATGCAACCATGACATGTTTTTTATTTCTATTATAATTTATTTGTTTCTGTTTTTACTTTCTTAATAAATTTTGGTAGAAAAATTTTTGTTATTTTTTTCAAAGTAGCAACTTTAGCATTATTAATAAATTGTATTTGTGATCAATTTCATTCATTTCTGTTCTTATTCACATTATTTGTCCCTGTTCGGGTGCCATTCTATAGCATGAGGGACCGGCTTGTTGTAGTTTCTGTCCCACCTGATACCCCACAGCCAGCAAGTCCCAAAGAAAATCACACAGAGATCTTCATAAGTTATAAAACTGATTGGTCCATTAGCTCAGTCTTTGTATTAGCTCTTATAATTGTAAGACTTTAAGACAATCCTGAAGCCATTTTTGACAATTCTGAATCCTCTCAGCCTCTGTGCCATAGTGCTTCCCCTCCTCCCCTGGGAACCAAGGTCCTAACAGCTACACTCGCACGTACTCAGTTCCTGAACAATTACCCATATACGTATGTTTTGGTTCAGTCCCCTGGGAAATGGAGTCAAAATGACCTCTTACTTCATCTGATCTGGCAACAGCTCTCCAGTCAATTATTGGCAATAGCCCTTTTGAATAAGCCAATCAAAATAGTCAAAGAACAACCCCCCTTGCTTCTGTGGCCCCTTTAAAAGTAGACTGTACCAGCTATTCGAGGTCTCTCGGCTTCCCGAATGCGGAGGGACCCTGTCATGACAGAATTAATAAAATCCTCATGCTTTTGTATCGGCTGTGGTGTATGAGGTGGTCTCTGGGGCGACTCCTCCTTGGTGTTTGGATGCTAGAGTCCAACATAATGTATATTATCCCAATATTCTTATCTATGTTAGCCACGTGGCTTGGTACCTTTCAGCCAGGCAGGTCTGGGCTGAAATGTGAGGAATGGGCTTCCTGCTTTATAGAATTCTGTTTTCATCATCCCACCTCTACTGCCTGTCCCACCTCTACTGTTGACTCACCTATATTTCCTGCCTGCCCAATCAGTATTTATTTAAAATATGATTGTCAGAATACAGACAATTTCCCACACCACTTCTCCCTCTTTTTTTTTAAACAAAGGAAAATACCCATAGTCCATTTTTTGGGAATGTGGGCATAGTAAGTTATGGGGATGAAAATGTTCTATTGCTTATCTTAGTTTTTGAAAAGATCTGAAGTTGATCAATAGTTTTGATTTTAATGACTATAGTAATATCTATTCAATTACAGATGCATTGAAATAAAAAGATTTCTGTTATACATGGGACAAAAGATAATTGCATACAGTATAAATGACAGTCACAGTGGCAGAAAAACAAACTTTGAAATCACATATATTTGTATTGTGGCTGTGCCACTATCTATGTGATTTTAGGCAAGATTTTGTTCTGAGCTTGAATTTCTTCAAGTGGAAGTCAGTAGTGGGTTTTCCAATGTCATATTTTCCTTTCTTTTTGATTCCAGATGCACAGTATGTCTGCATTTCTTGACCTCTTTGGTTTGAATTATTGTGGCCAATGAACTGTGAGGTAAGGGTTCTTTTACTTTTTGGCTATCATAAATAATTGCTGGCTTTTCTCTACTTGGAGAAAGAAAGGAGGAACAAAAGTGGCTCATGCTTTTTACATAGGCAGAAACCAATGCAATTTCAAGGAAGAAATCTAAGAGGTAATTGTTTAGAAAATAAGTAAGAAAACCAGGAAAGATTGATGTTTGGCTAAACTAATTGAATTCATTGGCAATTATCCTATCCTCACACTCACATGTAATTTGTATAAACACTGAACTTGAAAGTAAATAGACAAAAGACATCTTAAATCTTCACAGGAGGTATGTCTTGACACATCTGTTGAAATATCAACATTTTGCAGCATTATTAAAGTATAAATAACAAAACATACTTTATGTGATGTTTTGGTATATATATGCATATACATGAATCTATATGGGAAAACATATAAACATGAAATGATTAATAAAATTTAAATAGGAAGTCTATTATTCAAGATACTTAGAATTTTTATAACAATATTCCTTAATATCTACTGTATTAGCAATTTTTATGTACAAAGCACACTACTATAATGCATTATTGTTAGATGTCTTTCTGCATAACAGAGCTCCACTGCTTGTCTTGTCTCACTGAACATACTGATAGACATTTTGACCAAAATATTCCCATTTCCAATCACTCCCTCACCTCTACTTCCTGGCTACCACTACAAGTTCTACTGCTAAGATCTCACACACAGGTGAGTTTTTGTACTGTTTGTTTTTATGTGGCTGGCTTATTTCACATAATATGATGTCCTCTAGGTTTATACCTACTATTTTTCATGAGAATAATTTCTTTCCCTATAAAGGTGAATTGGATTCCATTGTTTATTTATGTGTGTATGTGTGTTGAACCCTTTATACAATGTGTTCATTCACTGATGATCACATCGGTTACTGTGAATAATGAAATAATAAGGATAGGGTATATTGATTTTTGTAATATCTCCATTTAAATAATTTCATACACATATACATCTCTGTAAGTTTGACTGCTCCGTGATATAACAGTGACACATCTAATTTTTTGAGAAATCACTATAGTGTTTTTTCATATAGTTTGAACTCATTTACATTCCCACAAAAATATGCAAGAGTTCACTTTTCTCTTCATTGCTTGTCATCTTTTTATGTTTTTTGATGAAAATTATTCTAACTTGTACAAGGCAATAATTCCATTATAATTAAAATATTTTCTCTTTTCCTTTTTCCTGAACCCTTACTTTCCTTTGCTTATGCCAGAGTACATATTTATAATGATGATTTGGAGAAGTAACTCAAAGCAATAGAAAAAGAAGCTTCATGGAATCAAACATTTTCCTAAAATTAATCTTTGTAGTTGTCTGCACAAACTGGCAACCAGGATGTCTCTGAAGTCCTTAATCACATTATAATCAGATTAATGTGGCAATCTTCTCATAACAGTCACTTTAGACATTATACAATGTATGTTTATATCAGAACACTACATTCTTTTTTTTCTCTTTGAGAGACGCATAACAACACAGATATATTCTCTTTTTTTAAATTTATTTATTCATTAAGGATTTCTGCCTCCTCCCCACCACCGCCTCCCACTTCCCTCCTCCTCCCCCGATCAAGTCCCTCTCCCTCATCAGCTCAAGAGCAATCAGGGTTCCCTGACCTGTGGGAAGTCCAAGGACCGCCCACCTCCATCCAGGTTTAGTAAGTTGAGCATCCAAACTGCCTAGGCTCCCCCAAAGCCAGTATGTGCAGTAGGATCAAAAACCCATTGCCATTGTTCTTGAGTTCTCAGTAGTCCTCATTGTCTGCAATGTAAGTCCGGTTTTATCCCATGCTTTTTCAGACCCAGGCTAGCTGGTCTTGGTGAATTCCCAAAAGATCATCCCCATTGTCTCAGTGTGTGGGTGTACCCCTCGCGGTCCTGAGTTCCTTGCTCGTGCTCCCCCTCCAGCATTGTTTGTAATAGCCAGAACCTGGAAACAACCTAGATGCCCTTCAATGGAAGAATGGATGAAGAAAGTATGGAATATATACATATTAGAGTATAACTCAGCAGTAAAAAACAAGGAATTCTTGAAGTTTGCGTACAAATGGATGGAAATAGAAAACACTATCCTGAGTGAGGTAAGCCAGACCCAAAAAGAGGAACATGGGATGTACTCACTCATATTTGGTTTCTAGCCATAAATAAAGGACAGTGAGCTTATAATTCTCGATCCTAGAGAAGCTAAATTAGAAGGTGAATCCAAAGACAAACATATAGGCATCCTCCTGAATATTAACCTTCATCAGGCGATGAAAGGAGACAGAGACCTACATTCGAGCACCGGACAGAAATCTCAAGGTCCAAATCAGGAGCAGAACACTACATTCTATATCTTGAATATATAGAAATTAGTTAATTTAGTTGTAGTTTACTTTAAATTTCTTTTCATTTAGCATACAGAGCAGTGGGCTTCATCATTTCATTGCTCTACAGTTTCTGCTTTTGCTATTTATTGGTCATGAAACTGAAAGGGGGATCACTAAATGGAACACATGCATGCAAGTTCCCATGAAGGAGAGAACAGTGTTTCAGATCCTCTGGAGCTAGAGTTACAGAAGGTTGTGAGTCACCTGACATGGGTGCTGGGACTTGGACTCTGGACCTCTGGAAGAATGGTACATCCTTTAAACTAGTGAGTCATCTCTTTCTCTAGTCAAATCACTTTACTTTCAGTCAAACTTCTTTCTATAAGGCCTTTTGAAATTTGACTTGAAACCTTGGCCTAAGACTGCTTAGTGACTAATTTTCTGAGAAAATATTGTACTATGTATCAGTACCCCTCCCACTAGAATACCACTCAGTAAAGTAGAATTCAAAAATTTTTGGAAAGTTCAGGAAATGAACCAGAGCCTCGTTAAAGTTACAAATGGGTCAGGATTCTAAAACTCTTCTTCAAATATTATATATATTTGACAGTTGTTTAAAGTAGTTTTTAAATATTCTCATAACAAAATCTTGCTACCTTTATAAGGTAATATTTATGTAAATTAATGAAATTTAGGTATTCCAAAGGACTTGCATATATTAAAGCTTCATGTTGTACAACATAACTATGTACAATTTGGATTTTCAGTTAAAACCTCAACATATCAGCAGAGGCCAAGGAAAAGTGCTAAAGTTTGTTAAAGAGAAATTCTTTTCAGTTGGAAATCTACTTTTTATTTATTTTTATTTTCAAAACAATCTTATTTTACATACCAATCCCAGTTCCCTCTCCCTCCTGTTGTCCTTTTTCGCCACACATCCCCATCCACTCCTCAGATAAGGTGAGGCCTCCCATGGGGAGTCAACAAAGTCTGTCACATCACTTGTGGCAGGACCAAGGCCCTCCGTCCTATACCTAGACTGAGCAAGGTAACCCTCCTTAGGGAATAGGCTCCACGGAGCCAGTACATGCACTAGGGATAAATACTGGCTCCACTGCTAATGGCCCCAGAGACTGCCAAGCCACACAATTGCCACTGAATTCAGAGGGCCTTGTTCAGTCTTTGTAGGTTCTCCAACTGTCAATCCAGTCAGTGAGTCACTTGCTCAGGTCAGTTGTTACTGTGAGTATCCGTACCATGTTACTAGCCCCTTTGCTCATAATATTGCTCCTCCCTCTCTATGATTTCACTCAAGGAGTTCGGCCCAGTGTTTAGCTGTGAAACACTGCATCTACTTCCATCAGTTTCTGGATCTATGATGACAATTAAGGTAGTCATCAATCTTATTATGGTGGAAGGGCAGTTAAGGTACCCTCTCCACTATTTCTTATCTTGTGTCATCCTTGTGAATTCCTGGGAATTTCTCTAGGATCTGTTTTTTTGCTAAACCCATAATGGCTCCTTGTTTATAGGTAACTCTTTCCTTGCTCTCCCTC
>NC_022026.1:32841970-32846014 GCF_000317375.1 Microtus ochrogaster
TCACCAATGGACAGGTCAATCAGACAGAAACCTAACAGAGAAATAAGAGGATTAAGAGAGGTAATGAATCAAATGGACTTAACAGACATCTATAGATCATTCCACCCAAATAGGAAAGAATATACCTTCTTCTCTGCAGCTCATGGAACCTTGTGATGACTACAATTAAGGTAGTCATCAATCTTATTATGGTGGAAGGGCAGTTAAGGTACCCTCTCCACTATTTCTTATCTTGTGTCATCCTTGTGAATTCCTGGGAATTTCTCTAGGATCTGTTTTTTTGCTAAACCCATAATGGCTCCTTGTTTATAGGTAACTCTTTCCTTGCTCTCCCTCCTTGTCCTTCCCCCAACTTGACACTCCTGATTCTTCATGTTCTCCTCTCCACTTCCCCTCTTCCCTCTCCACTACCCTATCACTTTCCTCCTCCTCCTTCTACTGCCAATTTACTAAGAAGATCTTGTCTACTTCTCCTTTCTAAGGGTTCTTCTTGTTTTCCTGCCTACTCTGGGGTCTTTATCCCATTTTTATTGGATTATTTGATATTTTGATATCTAGTTTCTTGAGTTCTTTGTATAGTTTGGAGATCAGCTCTTTGTCAGATGTGTAGTTAGTAAAGATTTTTCCCATTCTGTAGGTTGCTGTTTTGTCTTATTGACTGTGTCTTTTGCCTTATGAAAGCTTTTCAGTTTCAGGAGGTAACATTTATTAACTTTCACTCTCAGTGCCCATGTTACTGGTATTATATTTATAGGAAGTTGTCTCCTGTGACCATGTGTTCAAGGCTACTTCCCAGTTTCTCTTCTATGAGGTTCAGTGTAGCTAGATTTATGTTGAGGTCTTTGATCAATTTGGTCTTGAGTTTTGTGCATGGGGATAGATAAGGACTATTTGCATTCTTCTACATGTCAGCATCCAGGTATGCCAGCACCATTTGTTGATGATGCATTCCTTTTTCTATTGTATGACTTCAGCTTCTTTGTCAAAAATCAGGTGTTCATAGATGTATGGATTTTCTCTAAAGATTTAAGTTTCTTGTTTTACACGTCTTTTACTTGTTTGGTTAGAGTTACCCCCAAGATATTTCACATTGTTTATGGCTATTGTCAAGGGTGATGTTTCTCTGATTTCCTTCTAAGCCTGGTTATCATCTGTATATAGGAAGGATGCTGTTTTTTTTTGTTGTTGTTTTTTTTTTTGTTGTTTTTTTTTTAGTTAATGTTGTATCCTGCCACATTACTGAAGATGTTTAACAGCTGTAGAAATTTCTTGGTAGAATTTTTCAGGTCACTTATGTAAATAATCTTATCATCTGCAAATAGTAAAAGTTGATTTCTTCCCTAATGCATCTTGAATATCTTTGATATGGGAATGTAAATAAAACAAGTGTATTAAGTTTTTTTTTTAAATAAAAATCATTTTGCATCCCAAACCTATAGATGAGTAAAAGAATTTAAAGACTCTTCAAGACCTGAATTTGAAACATGACTATCACTTTCTATAGTCATATGTCACATCCAGGCCTTGAAGTAAGTTACATGACCACATATGACATGAACAGTTCAGGAGAAAATACTATTCACCTGGTTGAAAGAGTTGAACTTACTATATAAGTGAAAAGTCCACATGACAGCAGGGTCTACATGGTCTCTAGGATTTGGGAGTCTACAGTCTTCATATACCTGGAAGAATGAGCCTACCAAATGACAATAGCAGCCACATGATCAAAGGCTGAATAACCTTAATGTTGAAGGGTCCATGCTGTTGGATTTACCTAGTAAAACTGGACTCACCAAATAACTTGGTAATAATAATTAATGTCATAACAAGATCAGCATGATCTAGAACCCCAGAGTCAAAGCACTCATTTTCTAGAATTTCTAGAGTCTGGTGATGAGTACTAAGTCTTCTACCACTTGAAACTGTGGTCTATGTGTCCATGTTCAAATTTGTTATAGAAACTCAGGTCTTCACAAATGCAAAAATATACATGAACATATGTTCCCCTCTCTGGATTGACTGAGTTGGATTCATAGAAATAAAGTTAAATACAGTAACATCTTCAGGATATTTATGCTCAGAATACCATACACTTCACATAATTTAGAAATCTGTTCTGGTCCACATTGGACTCTACTTCTATGCAAAATTCTCCAGTACATAAACAAACTTTTGTTGGCTCTCTAATTGGAACTTTACTAATGACATGAAATACATATTTGATATATGAATAAGTGACATATGCATAGCAATGAGGATAGCAATGAAATAGGTCTTCCCTAAATATTTTAATTGGTTATGCAATAGCCAATGGTCAGTCCTGAAAGCATACATACAAGGAACAGTATACCAATTGATCAGGTTTTAATTAAGAATATATATATTCCTGTATGATCTGTAAGTATACATATCTACATAACTGTATATGTATATATAGAACATATGGGTATAGACACATACATGTGTATATACATATACACATATACATACATACATACATACATATATATATATATATATATATATATCGTAACAATAATTAAAAGCAGCTACCATCTGTCCCTTTTTAGGTGCTGAGGAGCTCCATCTGGACGGGTGAGTGTGTGCTATCCAGGGGCGGATTGTCCCGGAAGAGAGCACAACCCCCCCTCCCCCAGCTCCTTCTGCAGGGCTGTCTTTCTTACACACAACCCCCCCCCACCCCCCCGAGCCTGCGTGATCTGCAAGGTCCTTTGCTCAGGAACAGTTTTCTGCTCCTACACTAAGGCTACCCACCCAAAGAGGTGAGTGCCTGCCTACCGGGCAGGCCTCAAAGGCCCCCAAAGGGAGCTCGGGCACCTTCAGCTTGCACGGCAGGATCTCCTGTGCTCTATTGGACCCTGCCATGCCTGCCACGTTGTTCCCTTTGTCCCTGGCTCATTGGGCCACCAACCGTCCCTGTTTAGGTGCCGAGTAGATCCATCTGGATGGGTGAGTGTGTGCTATCCAGAGGCGGATTGTCCCAGAAGAGAGCACAAACCCCCCTCCCCCAGATCCTTCTGCAGGGCTGTCTTTCTTACACACGACCCACCCCCCACAAGCCTGCGTGATCTGCAAGGTCCTATGCCCAGTAACAGTTTTCTGCTCCTACACTAAGGCTACCCACCCAGATAGGTGAGTGCCTGCCTACCGGGCAGACATCAAAGGTCCCCCAAAAAAGCATGGGAACCTTCAGCTTGCCCGGCAGAGTCTCCTGTCTTCTACTCAACCCCGCCCTGCCCTCCAAGTTCTCCCATCTGTCCATAGGTCATTGGATTACCAGGCTTCCATGTTTCCATGCTGAGGAGTTTCATCTGGACAGGAACGGTTCCTGCTTCTACACTGAAGAGATACACCCAGAGAGTCACTAACAGCAAAGTCTGGACCAAGACACCAGGCCTCTCCTGGCTCCATTAGAAGGAAGAGATGGGAAGGCACCAATGCAAAAATTCCTCCAACAACCTGAAAGGAAACATGACATCACGAGAATGCAGGGATCCTGGAACAAGAAGAATTGTACACCCTACTCCAGAAGAATTAGAAGAAATTGACTCAAAAGTGAATTATATGAAATTAATAGAGGACCTTAAACAGGAGGTAAAAAACTGCCATAAACATTTAGAGATTACAAACAAAGAGGTAGAGGAAATGAACAAATTGCCCAAAGATACCGAAGAAAACCAAGAGAAACAAAAAAAAAGCAATAAAACAGGTAAGGGAAGTGTTTCAAGGCTTGAAGAATGAAATGGAAGTAATGAAGAAAACACAAACCGAGGGAAGGATGGATATGGAAAATCTGGGTAAATGAACAGGAACTATAGAGACAAGTACTACCAAGAGATTACAAGAGATAGAAGAAAGAATGTCAGACACTGAAGATAACATAGAGAAAATAAACACACTGATCAAAGAAAAGAGCAAAACTAAAAAATTCTCATCACAAAACATTCAGGAAATCTGGGATGCAATAAAAAGACCAAACCTAAGGATTATAGGGGTAGAAGAAGGAGAAGAAGTACAGCTCAA
>NC_022026.1:32846899-32847615 GCF_000317375.1 Microtus ochrogaster
CTATGCCCCTAATATAAAAGAACCCACTTATGTAAAAGAAAAATTACTAAAACTCAAGGCAGTCATCAAACCACACACACTAATAGTAAGAGATTTCAACAATCCTCTCTCACCAATGGACAGATCAATCAGACAGAAACCTAACAGAGAAATAAGAGGATTAAGGGAGGTAATGAACCAATGGACTTAACAGACTTCTATAGATCATTCCACCCAAATAGGAAAGAATATACCTTCTTCTCTGCAGCTCATGGAACCATCTCAAAAATTGACCACATAGTTGGTAACAAAGCTAACTTACACAGTTACAAAAAAATAATAGTAACCACCTGTATCTTATTGGATCATCATGGATTAAAGTTAGAATTCAACAACAATACTACCCCCAGAAAGCCTACAAACTCATGGAAAATAGACAATCAACTACTGAACCACAACTGGATCAAGGAAGAAATAGAAAGAAATTAAAGTTTTTCTTGAATTCAATAAAATAAAGACTCAACATACTCAAACCTATGGGACACTATGAAAGGAGTGCTAAGAGGAAAGTTCATAGCACTAAGTGCCCACTTAAAGAAAACGGAGAAAGCACACATTGGAGACTTAACTGCCCACCTGAAAGCTCTAGGAAAAAAAAAGAAGCAGATTCACTTAGGAGGAGTAAAAGACTGGAAATAATCAAACTAAGAGCTGAAATCAACAAAATAGAAACACAG
>NC_022026.1:32848870-32849479 GCF_000317375.1 Microtus ochrogaster
ATTTTTGATAAAGGAGCTAAAAGTATTCAATGGAAGAAAGATAGCATCTTCAACAAATGGTGCTGGCACAATTGGATGTCAACCTGTAGAAGAATGAAAATAGATCCATATCTATCGCCATTCACAAAAATCAAGTCCAAATGGATTAAAGACCTCAATATCAGGCTGAACACACTGGACCTGATAGAAGAGAAAATGGGAAGTACTCTACAACATATGGGCACCGGAGATCACTTCCTACGGATATCCACAGCAGCACAGACATTAAGGACAACATTGAATAAATGGGACCTCCTGAAACTGAGAAGCTTCTGTAAAGTAAAGGACACTGTCACCAAGACAAAAAGGCAACCCACTGACTGGGAGAAGATCTTCACCAACCCTGCAACAGGCAAAGGTCTGATTTCCAAAATATATAAAGAACTCAAGAAACTAGACTTTAAAATGCTAGTTAACTCAATTAGAAAATGGGGCACTGAACTGAACAGAGAATTCTCAACAGAAGAAAATCAAATGCCCAAAAGACACTTAAGGCCATGCTCATCCTCCTTGGTGATCAGTAAAATACAAATTAAAACAACTTTGAGATACCATCTTACACCTGTCAGA
>NC_022026.1:32850911-32856489 GCF_000317375.1 Microtus ochrogaster
AAACAAACAAACAAAAGAAAAATATTTAAAAGGCTATAAATTTGAAATAGAGCAAGCAGGGGTTATGGAAGTGTTTAGAGAAAGGAAGGAGAAGAAATTTTGTAGCTACATTATAATCTCAAAAAAAATAAATAGTTTTTTCGTAAACTACTGCTGTCACCATATTATAGGAAGTACTGAGAGAACCTAAACAATGCAAAAAAAAGGTAACTATTGTCCATTTCAAGGAAGCTTACAATAATTCAGGCAGTTTGATTAAATTTGAAATTTCAGAAGGTATGAATACTTATTAGTTTGTGCCAGATATTTTTAAAAGATGGAAAGTTAACTTACTTATTGTCAGAAACTCTGGGCCAGCTACTTTTGTTCTAATTTTGTAGACATGGAGGTTAAAGCATAGAGGTGTTATGTCTCTTGTCCAAGAGATCCCAAAACTTTTAGGTGGCAAATTAGAAATTCCTTCCAAATAGTTTGGCTTTAGACTTTGCTCACCCATAGTTTTAACAAAGAGCATTCATCCTAATTCAGCTTCACTTATTCTGAAAAACACCAAAGCCAGGCTTGGTCACTGAAAAGATGAGATAATCTCTAAAATGTTATTTAAATTGCTTTTTAAGTGTCAATAATTAAGACAAATCAAAACCAAGTTTAATTAAGGACCTGAGGAGATTTGATTTAATGGACAGATATAAATTTGTCATGACTATATCAAATATTTGTTTATAAAATGAGATTTCATATATAAGATATTGAATGAAAATAGCTCCTCCTTTACTAAATTCTGGGGGGAAAGCAACAAAACATCTTAAGCAGAAGGGTGTTTTTGTTTGTTTGTTAAGTTTTAGTCATTTTTCTTAGCTCATTATTTTTTTAATTTTGAGATGATAATTTAATTATAGCATTTCTCTCTTCCCTTTCCTCACTCCAAACCCTCTTTTATACTCCTACTTCCCTTTCTTCACTCCAAACCCTCCTTTTTACACCTACTTTCTATTTCTTTCAATTTCATAGACTTTTTTTCAGTTATTGGTGTTTCATGAATATGTATGTATATACAGGCATATTCCTCAACATGACCTACTCAACCCATGTAATGTTACTTGATGTATGATTTCAGGACTAACTGTCTGGCACTGGATAACCAATTGATGTGCTCTTCTTTGGGGAAGATCATCTCTCCTGCTCCTAGCTTTACTCAGTTTCCTATAGTTCTTCATGTAGGGTTGTGGTCACATGGGCTTTTCGACATCCACTTTGGCATGTCCATTTTCATCCTTGTTCAGCTCACATTTGGGCAATATTGTTGGTGAGATTTTATGGATGTAGTTTCTGACATTCCTAGGAGACCCAGTCTCACAGCACACTCCTTGCTCCTCTAGCTCTTTCAACATTCTCACCCCTTCTTGGCAGCATTCCCTGAGCCTTAGGTGTAAGAATGTTTTGTAGATATATACATTGGGACTGTGCTCCATCTCCATGTTGATTGTGGTTGTCTTTAATGGTCTCTGTTGCAAAAATTAATTTCCTCAATTAGAGGTGAGGACTACATGTACCTGTGGGTCCTAGGACAAATCCCTAGATTGTAATTAGGGTTTATGCTGGTCTAGTAAAATGGTGGTTGTAGATTCTCCTCAAAGATCCATAATTTAACTAGCACTGAGTAGTTGGCTAGGTTACCAGCACCAGATAAGCTTTCTTTTTTTGTTCAACCCATCTTAAATCCAATTAGAAAACTTCTTAGCTATCATAGCTGAGTAGGACTGATAATTGTCTCCATCATTTGGAAGTCTGGTAGTAGTATCTTATGGAATCATTAAAGCTAATCCTCAGGGAGGTAACATTCAGGTCATTACCTGCTCAGTGTCATCTGTGTTCAGTGTCAGAAAAACATAGTGCCTTCAGCATTAGGACTTTCCTTCCACCTCTGGGTGGGGGTAACCAAGGACAACATAAATAGACTGCATGTTGATATAGATATGAATAATTTGCATTGATATGAATCTTAGTTTACTGATACTAATTTAAAGTCAATTTTGTTATATGTATATTTCTAATCTTGAATAAGGTATTATGATTGTGTAGTCCATTTAAAAATGTAATGTATAATTATGAAATATAAGTTGTTAATGGATAATCATCGATAATAGTCAAGCTTGTAGTCATGTTAATTAGATTTTCTAGATATATAGATATATATTTCAGTTAGGTGGGCATTCTTCATAGCTTTCAAAGACTACAGAATGTGGCATTTAAAATGTTTTAATAACTTAGGGTTTTTCATGACAATGAGACACATCTGCTCCACCAGCTACTTCAAGAGGAAGATGGGCATTGAAGAGGTTTATTATGAAGTTGGTTAGCTATTTGGGCAAAAAACTGCTCTTGCCTGGACTGTTGCATAAACTGAACATAAAGAACCCACAGAGGGATGACTGCTGAACTTGCCAAAAGGTGAGATGATCCTTCAAGGTTCCTGTTTCATGAAAGAGTCTGTGAGACATTCTGCAGGACACAGAAGAAAGTGACTGAACTTTATTTAAAATTTCCTGCTTCATGGAAATGTCAGCTGGAAACTATGGGCATGTAGGCTGAAAATGGATGCTTCAATGGTACAGAAGAACTTTGGGTGACTGTCCAGGCAGTGAGATGTCTTTGTCATTTATTTTTTATTTGCTTAGGTAATATTATATCCTTCTGGAGTCTTTGATGGAGTTGAAGAATAGTTAGTTATAGTTTTCCACTGTTATGATAAAAGATAAAATAGATATAAATATTGTAACTGTAATTCTTGCTTGATAACTGTTTTGTTATATGTAATTTTACTATACTAACATTAGAGCCTTCTTTTTTGTTTAAACAGAAAAGAGGAAATGGTGTAGGAGGTCCTTGTTTATGTTGCTTTCATTGGTTATTAAAGAAACTGCCTTGGCCTAGATGATAGGGCAGAACTTAGGCAGTCAGAGTAGACAGAACTAAATGCTGGGAAGAAGGGCAAACAGAAAGCCAACATGGAGCTCCCAGGTCAGACATGTTAAATCTTTCCTAATAAGGCACGACCTCGTGGTGACACACAGATTATTAGAAATGAGTTAGATCAAGATGTGAGAGTTAACCATTAAGAGGCTACAGATAATTGGCCAGGCAGTGATTTAAATGAATACAGTTTCTGTGTGATTATAGCAGCCCTACTTGTTCCTGTTACAGCATGTTCTAAGAGTTACTTGGACAGCCCTGGACAACAACACAAAAGAGGTCTTTTCAGGTCTAATATTGGGGGTTTTGTTAGGTGGTCTTTGGCTCTTGGAGGGAGCACTGTCAGTCCAGATGAGAAAATGTTCACTAAAACTATATATATTTATTTATATCCAGAAGTAAATATATTATAGGTGTTCTTATTTTTTAGGTAAATAGTTAAAAGTATGATTCCATGTACCTTTTCAGACAGTCTTAATTTTAATTAATTTTTCTTTGACAATTTCTCACATGTAAGCAATATATTCTGGTCACAATTATCCTTCCACTCTCTCTTATTCTTGTATCCCCATCAGCCCTCATACTCCTCATATTTCAAAACCTCATTTCACTTTCTTATCTTTTTGTTTGCTTCTTGCTGCTTGTAACACACAGGGTTTAAGCAGGGTCACTTCAATAGGCATGGGTAAGAAGCTATCGATCTATCCATCAGAACATGAGTAACTCATAAGTGGCTACCTTTTGAAAAACAAGTATGTCTACTTCATCATCCCTATGACTGCCATTAAATCCCTTGGATGGAACTGCATGAACCACTCATGCATCTGTGACTAAACATATATGGTAATATTTTTGTGCAGGCTTTACGTTGGCAGCAACAGCTGCAGTGAGTTCATAAGTACTATGGCTATAGCATATCCATTAAGACATCATTTCATGATACTTTTTGCTATCATCCAGCTCCTATATTATTTCTGCCTCCTCTTCTTCAATGTTTCTTGAGCCTTGAGTGTCTATTTCAAGGCTGAGCACTCATAATCACTTGAATTTTGGTACATGTATGAGCCATTAGTCTTTACATTAACTATGGTTCTCTGAAAAAAAAAAGACCTCCTTTGACAAAGCTGAGGACAAGACATATCTGTGGGTATAAACACAAATGTATAGGAGGAAGTTTCACAACATGTTCATTTAGCAATAAAATTATAGTAGCTCTACCCTTAATAGAGCTCCGTTAGACTTCCCAAGTCAAGGGTCTTGGGCCAGATTCATAATGCCAGTCATGAACTACCATTCTACAGAGCAGACATCAAATTCAATCAGAAACTATTTGGATAATGCTCCACCCCCAACAGTCATGTCAGTATTATATCAGGAAACACTTCTTGTCTGCTAGGTTGTTAATAAGCATGGAAGGTCCAAAGCTAGAAAAAGACAGTTGCTGAATTTTTCCCCCATTTTCTTGCATAGGAGCTTCCAGTGCCATCAACAACACTAGCTACTGTAGAGAATACTTTCAGAGAAACTCCTAGTATAATTTATCTTATGGACTAACTAGCCTGGTGTGGAAGAATGGTCTGTATTCTATCAATTATGTTTTAAATAAATGCTGATTGGCCAGTAGCTAGTCAGGAAGTATAGGCGGAATAATAGAATGGAAGTAAAGGTATGTCAATGAGAACAGGATAATTCTGGGAAGGAGGAAGCCCATTCTTCTGCAGTCCTGGCCCAGCCACAGAGGAAGCCAAATGTGACTGCCTCGCTGAAAGAGGTACTAAGCCATGTGGTTAACATAGATAAGACTAATGGGCTAATAAAAGTTGTAAGAGTTAATAAGAAGCCTGAGATACTAGGCCAATCAGTTTATAACTAATATAGACCTCTATGTGATTTTTTGGGGGGACTTAATGACTGTGGGAACTGGGGAGGACAGAAAACTCAGTCAACACAGTTAGTTTTAGAGGACAAACAATATCAAAGGGCATAAAATTTGTAAAGTTTTAAGGGCCTCTAGGGCCATTCTGTTCAATAATTCCTAGGAGATGTCCCAAAATTGGTACTAAAATGCTTCATTTAATAACCCAATTCTGGTAGTGGTATTGTCTTAGTTTGGGCTTTTATTACTGTGAAGAGTCACCATGACCATGACATCTCTCATAAAGCAAATATTTAATTAAGTGTGGCTCACCGTTTCAGAGTTTTTGTCCATTATAATCATGAAGGGGAGCATGGCAGTGTAGGCAGATATTCTGGAGCTAAGAATGCTACATCTTGCAGGAAACAGGAAGTCAACTCACACTAAAAGAAGCTTGAGAAAAAGAAACCTCAAGGCCTACCCCCAAAGTGACACACTTCATTCAACAAGGTCATGCCTACTAATAGTGGCACTCTCTTTGGAGGTCATTTTCTTTCTAACAACCACATTTTAGTCCCTGGCCCCCAAAGGCTAATAGACAAATCATAATGCATTATGCCCAACTTCAGAAGTCGATCACAATCTCAACATTTGAAAGTCCAAAGTCTCTTCGAGACATATATCAATCTCTTAACTGTAATTCCCCCTGTAAAAAAACAAAATCAGGAACGCGGCGGTCGGAACACCGGG
>NC_022026.1:32877462-32902659 GCF_000317375.1 Microtus ochrogaster
TTGAGCTGTACTTCTTCTCCTTCTTCTATCCCAATTATTCTTAGGTTTGATCTTTTTATTGTGTCCCAGATTTCCTGAATGTTTTGTGATGAGAATTTTTTGGGTTTACTCTTTTCTTTGATCAGTGTGTTTATTTTCTCTATGGTATCTTCAGTGTCTGAAATTCTATATTCTATCTCTTGTAATCTGTTGGTAGTACTTATCTCTGTAGTTCCTGTTCATTTACCCAGATTTTCCATCTCCATCCTTCCCTCGGTCTGGGTTTTCTTCATTTCTTCCATTTCATTCTTCATGTTTTGAACCACTTCCCTTACCTGCTTGATTGCTTTTTCTTGGTTCTCTTGGTTTACTTGGGTATCTTTGAGTGCTTTATTCATTTCCTCTACCTTTTTGTTTGTGATCTCTAATTGTTTATGGCAATTTTTCACCACCTGTTTAAGGTCTTCTATTATTTTCATATAATTCACTTTTGAGTCGATTTGTTCTAATTCTTCTAGTGTAGGGTATACAATTCTTTTTATTTCGGGATCTCTGGATTCTGGTGATGTCATGTTGCCTTCAGGTTGTTGGAGGAATTTTTGCCTTGGCGCCTTTCCATCTCTTCCTTCAAATGGAGCCAGGAGAGTCCTGGTGTCTTGGTCCAGTATTTGCTGTGACTGACTCTCTGGTTTTAACTCTTCAGTGTAGAAGCAGGAACCGTCCAGTCCAGATGGAACTTCTCAGCACCGAAACATAGACGCCTGGTAGTCCAATGACCTGCAGACAAAAGGGAGAACTTGGGGGCAGGGCGGGGACGAGTAGAACACAGGACACCCTGCTGCAAAAGCTGAAGTTGCGCGTGCTCCCTTTGGGGGGGGTCCTTGAGGCCTGCCGTTAGGCAGGCACTTACCTCTTTGGGTGTGTAGCCTTAGTGTAGGAGCAGAAAACTTTTCCTGAGAAAAGGACCTAGCAGATAATGCAGGCTCTTGGGGGCGGGGGAGGGTCTGGTGTAAGAAAGACAGCCCTGCAGAAGGAGCTGGAGGAGGGGAGGTTTGTGGTCTCTTCCGGGTCAATCCGCCCCTGGATTGCACACACTCACCCGTCTGGATTGAACTCCTCAGTACCTAAACAGGGCCACCTCGTAGCCCAATGATCAGGGAACAAAAGGAAAAAACCTGGCAGGTGGGGCGAGATCCTCTCTGGGTGGGTCACCCGTCCAGATGGAACTCCTATTAGGCTGTTTTTCATCTCTCATCTTTATACATAAATTTTAAGATTTTTTTCTTCACCAGGGATGAACGATCCTAGAATTTACATTGCAATTTTGTTGAATTTATCAATAGCTTTTGATTGGGTGGTCATTTTCAGAATATTAATTCTAATCTATGAAGGTGATAAGTCTTTTAATCTTCTAATATCTTCTTCAATTTCTTTCTTCATTGTTCTTAAAGTTTTCAACATAGAGGACTTTTCTAAACTTCGGTATATTTTTCTCCAGGCCCCAGGTATTTGTATGTCATGTGTGTATCTGTGTGTATTGTGAATCTGATTGTTTCTCTAATTTCTTATTCAATTTGACTGTCTCTTATATGTAGAGAGACTAATAATTTTGTGTATAAATTTTGTATCGTGTCATTTGCTGAGAGTGTTTATTAACTGTTGTAGGAGGCTGCTAGTTAGTCCCCAGCTGCTCAGCCCTGAAATAATCACACAGAATCCATATTATTAGCAATACTGTCTGCCCAATATCTTAAGCATAGTTCTGCCTAACTCTTATATCCTAAATTAGCCCATATCCATTAATCTGTGCATTGTCATGAGGCTATGACTTATCAGGTAAAGTTCTGGCATCTGTCTCCAGCAGTGATACATGGCTTCTCATTGACTGTCTTCTTTCTCCTAGCATTCAATTTAGTTTTTCTCGCCTAGTTCTGTTCTGCCCTGCTCTGCCATAGGCTCTGCAGTTTCTTTATTCACTAACCAATAAAAGTAACACATAAACAGAAGGACCTCCCACACCAATTAACTCTAAGAAATTTCTGATATAGTTATTAGAGTGTTTTATGTAGAGAACCATATCAACTGTGAAGAGTATTACTTTGACTGCTTCTTTTCCTATTAATATCTCTTTTATTCCCTTCTTTTCTTTGATTAAGAAAGCTAAGACTTCTAGCACTAAATTAAACATGAGTGGAAAAAGTAAACATACTTATATTATTTTTGATAGTACTGAAAATGCTTTGAGTTTTTTTCTCCATTAGCATGATATGGAGGATATAGGTCTGTTGTGTAACTTTCATTGTGTTAAAGTATACTTGCTCCTTTCCTAGTTTCCTCATGACTTTTGGTAATGAAAGATGCTACATTTTTTTCAAAGGCTTTCTTTTATTATATAGTCTTTCTCTGTTATTCCAAGCTCTCCCATGTTTCATTCATTTATTAATTCATTCACACACACACACACAGTTTGTATGTATATATCATTATTCTTTGCTCAATTCCTCTATCTTATTTTTAAGTATTGATACTGTTTTCCACATGATCCATTCTACTGATGAGACTGTTCACAGAGCTTTTTATTTGGCTCATTGACTTTTTCATTTCCAGCATCATTTCAGCTCGGGTTTTCCTCAGTAATTCTATATATCTATTGAATTCTATTTCATATCTTAAATTGAATTCCTTATTTTATTTAGCTTTCTTTTTGTTCTGTTTGAGTGTATTCATGTTTTCTTTGAGTCATTGAACATAGACACAATCATTCTTTCACATTCTTTGTCTGCAAGTTCTTTCAAGTCAATCTCATCTGGGTCATTATTACAGGATTAGTAATGTTTAGAGAAGATATGTTGTCTTGTTTTTGTTTCCACACTGGAACTCCTGCATCCAGAGTCAGTTAGGCTTTCCATTTTGTTTTGTTTTGACTGTTTTTATATTAAAGTTATATTTTTTCTTTCAGTGCAGGCATTTACAATGCTTGGGAAAGGGAATAAGTTGTGGTACAGTAAGTCTAGGAGTCCTTTTCTTCTTTCTCCTCAGGGTCAAAAACCTCTATCCCTCATATCCTGAGATCCAGCTACTGTCTGAAATAAGTTACTATTGAAGGATCAACATACTGCAGAGGGTGCCCACTTCTGCCGTTATCTGCTCTGGCTCTCCACACAGGGATACTCTACCCTGAGTGAGCCCAATGCTGACTTTTTCAATATCTCATGTTAACTAAAGTTTGCTCAGCACCTTCACACATTATCCTACATCATCTCAGGTCTTCTTCCAGCTTCTGTAGCTTCTGCCATAGGTTATGGGACCTGTATATGTATGTGCTTTACAGTTTTGGTCCCTTCCTTGACTCCACCTTTTCCATCATATCTTGTGGAATTCCTTTTCCTATTTGTCTAGCCCTAAATAAGCTCAAGTCACCCCACTCTGTCTACATCTTCTGTTGTGAATTGTGGAACTTGCAGGCCTGAGTACTTAACTGATTTTAGCCTTTATATCCTGTCTGTTTCTTCAGTTTCTGTTGTCAGCTATGGAACTATGAGTTTCTATGCACCTGATCCTGGATAAGCTCATATCTGATTCTACAGTTTCTTTTGTGACATGCAAAACTACCAGTATTACCTTATTAAGCTGTGAGACAAAGAAAATCCTTCATTGGTTTGCTTTTGTCACAACAGGAAAAGTTGTTAATGCACTTCCCAAAGGCTGATCATGTTATGAGCAAATCTTTTAACATATGAGCCTTTGGGAAAATATTTCTGATTTGAATCATAACAAATGATGGTGAAGAAAATAAATGACAGAGTGCAAAAAAAGATATGCAATAAAAGCACAAGAATTTCTAACCTTCTAAATAAGATGACAGGAATAAAAATATAGCATTTTTAGAAAACAAGCAATAGGTAAGAAATCAATAGCAGAAATATAGATAGAAAAGTCCAAGAAGGCTTGTAGATTAAGCAATCTAATTCCTAATAACACATAAATGAAAGAGGAGATCTTAAAAGAAATTTGCAAGTCCTTTTAATGACAGGGTGAAAGGGAATATCAATTAAAATGCAATCTAAACAGAAAAGACTTAAACTAAAAATTAAGATAGAATTTGATGAAACTGAAAAGAGGACATCAGCAGAAAAAAAAAATCAATGAAACCAAAAGCTGGTTCTTGGAAATAATAATAAAACCTCCAGCTAGACTTTTTTAACTCAAGGGAAAAGGGAGGAAAAATACAAATTACTAAGTGTAAGAAGGGCCATCACAACTGATGCTATAAACATCAAAAAGAAGATTATTTTTATCCTGAAAAAAGTTATTAAATTTAAGCTTCTGACCTTAAAAAATGATAATAAAGGATATGAACAATTCTGTGCTCAGATAAATGAAACATACATGAAATCAACCTATTTCCTGAAAGAATCATATGACTTGAACTCACATTCTGAAAAGTAGATAGCCTAAGTACGTCTATAATAATTAAAGAATTAGAGCCAGGTGTGGGGGTCTATACCTCCGCTTCTAGGTATTGAGGATATTGAAATAGGAAGATCTCAATTTGTAAGTCTGTGTGGATGACAGAGTGAGACCTTGTTTCAAAATCATTTAAATTGATAGTATTTTAAAAACAAAAATCACCAGGAGCAGGTAGTTTTATTAGGGAGGAAATGACACTAATTCTCTGCAATCTTTCTCAGAAAAATAGAAGAAAATATATTATAATATGCATTATTGCCGGGTTCTCTGGCAGAAAGAGGGGGCAAGGGAACAGATTCAGATGGTTGGACTTTCCCTGGGGCTGAGCAGGATGACAAGCATCGAACAACCCAGCCCTTGCCCTTGGTCACCAGGGAGAAACACACCCACTGAGTCAGATGTCTGTCGAAGCATGATCTTGTTTAATTGCATCGAGCAGGAACTTATATAGTCTGAGATGGGGGTAGAGCAAGGAATAAGGGCCAATAATATCCTGCCATATTAGAAGTGGCTGGGCAGAGGCGAGCCTAGGTTCGGTAGCCAGAGACAGGTCTCCAAACTGGATCTAGGCTCAGGAAGTTACACTAGACCTCACCAAACTCAAGTTAGGCTTAGGAAGTTACACACTGGGCCTCATGCCCGGGGCCTCATGAGGCCTAACACATTATAAAGTAAAAACTTCATTAATCAAGTACAGACAAAGATTCTAAAAGAGGGAAAAAAACTATATGTCAATATCTCTTATGAAAATAAATGAAAATTCCTCAACAACAAACACATTAACAAACTGAACATGACAATATGTAAAAAGAATTATACATCACAACAAACTGTGATTCATTTCAGGTACATAAAGTTGCTTCAAATTTTGAAAATTACTTAATGCTATTGAACACAATAATAAGCTCTATAATTAACTTTGGATGTAGCTTCATAGGTAGAGTATTTATCTAGAATGAATAAAGTCCTGAGTTCTATCCACAGTAGCACATAAATGGTATGTGGTGTCAAATGCCTGTACTCCTATAATTTGGAAGGTGGTAGAAGGATCAGAAGTTCAAGGTCATTGTCCATAGTCGAGGGTGGGTAGGAATGGGGACACGAGCAATTAGGTAGGGGTACAGGGGCTGGGGAGAGTATTGACAGGGACTCCTGGAAAGTGGGGGAGCATATTGAGGTCTGGTAAAAACCCAGTGCAAGGAAATCTCCCAGGAATGTAGAAGGAAGACCCCAGCTTAATCTCCTAGCAATAGCAGAAATACAGCCTGAAGTGGCCATTTCCTGTAACAGATTGGTGCCTAGTCCAATTGTCATCACAGAGGCATGATCCAGCAATTAATGGAAACAGATATAGACCTACAGCCAAACATCAGGCATAATGCTAAAAATTCCATACAAGATGCAGAGAAAGGGTTGTAGAAGTAAGAGTAGTCAAGGACACCACAGCAAAACTCACAGAATCAATTAACCTGGGCGCATAGGGGGTCACAGAGACTTAACTGACAAACAGGGGCCTTGTGTGGGACTGACCTAGGCCATCTATATATATATTACAGTTGTGTAGCTTGGTCTTCTTGTGGGATTCCTAACAGTGGTGACAAGGGTTGTCTCTGAAACTGTTATTGGCTTATAGGACCCTACTCCTCATACTGGTTTGCCTTGCCCAGCTTTAATACACAGGGAAGGTACTTGGTCTTACTGCAACTTGATATACCATGCTTTGTTGATACTCATGGGGTACCTACCACTTTTTGAACAAAACGGAGGAGGGATGGATTGGGGAGTGGGAAAGATGGGTGTGGAGAGTCTCAGAGGAGAAGACAGACAGAAGAAAAATTGTTGCCAGGATGTAAAATAAATGAATAAATAAATTTAATTAAAAAATTGAATAGTTAATATCAAGAAAAGAAATTACAACTAATGCTGCCAAAGATATAAAGGTAGAAAACTTATTCACCGTTAGTGCAAACTAGCGCAGCCACTAGAAAAATCAGAGTGTCGGTTTATCAATAAGCTAAAATTTCATATACCACATGACCCAGTTCTATCACTCCTGAGCATATACCCAAATTATTCTATAGCTACTACAGAAACACTTGGACATCAATATTTACTGCTCTTCTGTGTTTTTATTGTTGTTGTTGTTTTTTAATAAGGTCTCTCAATGTAGTCTTGGCTCTTCTGGAGATTGCTGTGTAGACCAGGCTGGTCTTGAAATCACAAAGCTCCAGTTGCCCTGATCCTGAGTCCTGGTATTATAGGCATGTGCCACTACACAAGGCTGGAATAGTATATTTATCATGGAGTGCATGAAGATAGAACAGGTCCATTTTGTGTTTGGAGGAAACAAAGGTCGTGTGGCAAAGAGGATTGTCATTTAGCAATTGATGGAAACAGATGTAAACCCACAGCCAAACATTAGGCAGAGTTCTGGGAAGCCCATAGGAGAAGAGGAGAAAAGATTGTAGACGCAAAGATGATTCAACATACAAAAATCTATCAATACAATCTACAATATAAACAAATTGAAAAAAAACACAATCATTTCATTAGATGCTAAAAAAAGGGTTTGACAAAATTTAATACTCCTTAATGATAAAGGTTTTGGAGAGAGCAGGGATACAAGGAACATAACTCAAGAGAGTAAAGGAAATATACAGCAAGCAGACAGCCAACATCAAATTAAATGGAGAGAAATTCAAAGTGATCCCACTGAAATCAGAAAAAAGACAAGGCTGTCCACTATCTCCATAGCTATTCAACATAGTACTTGAAGCTCTAGATAGAACAATAAAACAAAAGGGAATCAAAATGATACAAATTGGAAATGAAGAAGTCAAGCATTCACTATTTGCTGATGATATGATAGTATGCATAAGTGACCCAAAAAATCTACCAGGGAACTCCTACAGCTGATAAACACCTGTAGCAATGTAGCAGGATACAAGATTAACTCAAAAAAAAATCAGTAGCCCTCCTATATACAGATGATTAACTGGCTGAGAAAGAAATGAGGAAACATCACACTTTACAACAGCCACAAACAACATAAAGTATCTTGGGGTAACTCAAACAAGCGAGTGAAGGAACATTAAATCTTTTAAGAAAGGAATCAAACAAAACATCAGAAAATGAAAAGTTCTCCCATGCTGTTAGAATAGGTAAGATCAACACAGTAATTATACCAATCTTGCAATCTACAGATTCAATGCAATATCCATCAAATCAAAACAACTCTGAGATACCATCTAACACCTGTCAAAATAGCCAAGATCAAAACCATTGATGGCAGCTTATGCTGGAGAGGATGTGAACTAAGGGGAACACTCGGCCATTGCTGATGGGAGTGTAAACTTGGACAGCCACTTTGGAAATCCGTATGGTGTTTTCTCAGAAAATTAGAAAACAATCTACCTCAAAGCTCAGCAATACCACTCTTGGGCATACACCCAAAGGATGCTCAATCATACCACAAGGACACTTGCTCAACTATATTCATAGCAGCATTATTCCTAATAGCCAGAACCTGGGAAAAACCTAGATGACCCTCAGCTGAAGAATAGGTAAGAAAAATGTGGTACATTTATATAATGGCATACTACTCAGTGGTGAAAAATAATGACATCTTGAAATATGCAAGCAAATGGACAGAACTAGAGAAAACCACACTGAGGTGGGGCAACCCAGACCCAATAGTACAAATATAGTATGTAGTCACTCATAAACAAATTTTAGACATAAAGCAAAGGCTAACCAGCCAACATTCCACAACCCCAAAGGACCTTGACAACAATGATGATTCTAGGAAGGATATATGGATTCACTTAGGAAAGAAAAAAGAACAAGATCTCCTGAGTAAATTGTGATCATGGTTGGGGTGGGCATTAGGAGGGTAGAAGAGGAAAGGGGAGAAACAAAGGGAAATGTTAAAAAATGCATAGCTCAATAAAAACAATTAAAAAAAGAACAAGAAAAGTAAGTAAAAAAATATTCATTCTCAATAGAACAGGCCCAAAGACAGAAGTTCATGAACATGATCAATTATCTTCAATAAAACCATAATGCATTCGTGGACCCCTTTATCTATTATTGCCAATGTAGATATATTGAATAAATCTCTTTTCTCTGCTTTTCAAAACAAAACAAAAGAAAAAAAGGAAATATGCAGGTATGTTGCCCAAATACATTTTCTTACATGGTCATCTCGCTCATGAACTCACTGTACCTGTAGTTAATGTCCTATTTTGTTTTCATTTGTTGTGATAAACATCATGATGAAAAGCAATGTGGGGAAGAAAGGATATCTTTCACCTTACAGATTATAGTCCGTCATGACGGGAAGTCACAGCAAGAACTAAAACAGGAACCTGGAATCAGGAACTTAACCAGAGTTCAAGGAAGAATACTGCACACTGGCTTGTTCTGTTTGCTTTTTGATACAATAGAGGATTGGTGCCTGACCAGGTATATACATCCCACATTGATCATTAATCAAGAAATTGCCCTACAGACTTACCTACAGGTCAATCTGATAGAGGCACTTTATCAACTGAGGGTCTCTCTTCCTAGATGATTCTCACTTATGTCAAATTGACAAAAAAGAAAAAAAAACTAAAAAAGTACACAGTACACAAAAGTTGAACAAGATTGGGCCTATCATAATTCTGGAAGAGAAAGGTATTCTTGAGACAGTACTCCTTGATAGACTACTGACAGTTAAATAGTGACTGGGTTAAAGGAGGTCAGTTTTTAGTGATATTGTCCAGTAAATAACTTCTTACCTATACTCATGCAAGTAATCGTAATTCAACTCAGTGGGGAGTATGCTCCCTCCCACACACATATACCACACATACACATACACACATTCACACACAAGTAGGACAGGGACTTGTAGGGAAGAAGAGCTTCAATGGGAAAAGGTGGAGGGTGAGAGAGTTACAGGACATAAAAATTACCAGAACTCATTATATATACATTTAAAAAATTGACACAAAAATAATTAAAAACAAAAAATTTAGAGATACCTTCCAACTTACATAAAAATTTATTAAAAATGGATCATAGATCAAATTTAAAATACCAAACTGTGTGGAATATATAAGCATTAGAGTACTACTCAGTGGTAAAAAACAATGACATCTTGAATTTTGCATTCAAATGGATGGAAATAGAAAACACTATCCTGAGTGAGGTAACCCAGACCAAAAAAGATGAATATGGTATATCCTCACTCATAAGTGGATTCTAGCCATAATTAAAGAACATTGAGCCTATAATTTGTGGTCCTAGAGAAGCTAAATAAGAAGGTGAACCCAAAGAAAAACATATAGTTATCCTCCTGGATATTGGAAGTAGAAAAGATTGCCAGGCAATAATTGGGAGATTGGGGATGGGTAGGATGGGGTAAGGGAAGATGGGGAGAGAGAAGTGAGAAGGGGAGGATGGGGAGAGCTTAGGGGAATGGGATGGTTGGGATGGAGGAAGGATGGATATGGGAGCAGAGAAGTATATATCTTAATTAAGGGAGCCATTTTAGGGTTGGCAAGAGACTTGACTATAGAGGGGTTCCCAGGTGCCCAAGGAATTGTCCCTGTTGTATGAGCTGCAGGCCTCTTCCCACAGCCCGGCTCCTGGCTGCCTAGCTAGCTTATGCCCCGAAATAACAACACACAAACTGTATTCATTTAAACACTGCCTGGCCCATTTCTATTAATGTGTGTAGCACCGAGGTACACTTACCAGGAAGATTCTAGCCTACATCCATCCTGAGTCGGAGCTTCATCATGTCTGCCCAGGAAAGGGGAGCATGGCGTCTAAGCTCACTTCCTCTTTCTCCCAGCATTCTGTTCTGTTTATTCTGCCTACCTAATTTTCTGTCCTATCAGGGCCAAGCAGTTTCTTTATTACTTAACCAATGAAACAACAGATAGAAAGATGACCCTCCTCCATCATGTCCCCAGTTTGTTCCTTGGGCAGCTGAGGAGAGGGTGCCTGAACTGGCCTTATCCTATAGCCGCCGCACTGATGAATATCTTGCATATCACCATAGAACCTTCAGCTGGCAATGGATGGAGATAGAGACAGAGACACACATTGGAGCACTGGACTGAGTTCTCAAGGTCCAAATGAGAAGCAGAAGGAGGGAGAACATGAGCAAGAAAGTCAGGACGGCGAGGGGTATGCCCACCCACTGAGACGGCGGGGCTGATCTAATGGGAGCTCACCAAGGCCAGCTGGACTGGGACTGATAGAGCATGTGATCAAACGGAACTCTCTGAACATGGTTGACAACGAGGGCTGACTGAGAAGCCAAGGACAACGGCACTGGGTTTTGATTCTACTGCATGCACTAGCTTTGTGGGAGCCTAGTCTGTTTGGATGCTTACCTTCCTAGACATGGTTGGAGGGGGAAGGACCTTGGACTTCCCAGAGAGCAGGGAACCCTGATTTCTCTTTAGACTGGAGAGAGAGGGGGAGTGGGGGGAGGGGGAGGGAAATGGGAGGAGGTGGAAATTTTTAATAAAAAAAAGTTAGAGAAGGTAGCAGTTGAGAGCACAGATGAACTTGTATTTTACAGTGCAGTGACTTTCAGATACAACCCTGAATATAAAATTAAAAGTAAAGAAAAGGCCACTAGAACTGAAGCCAAGCTACTAAGGAAAGCAGCAGTAATATAAAATTACTAAAGAGTTCCTATCATTAATAAAAAATTAGAAACCACTAAAATTTTAAAAAGCCTCACTGAAAACCAGCATTAAGGTATTGAAAAGGCAAGGCACAGACTAGGAGAAATTACTTGTGAAGCACATATCTGATGGAGGAGGGTCATCTGTCTATGTGTTACTTTCATTGGTTAATAAGGGAACTGCCTTGGCCCTTGGATAGGACAGAAAATTAGGTAAGCAGAGAAGACAGAACAGAATGCTGGGAAGAAGGGAAGTGATGATATAGCTCTCCTCTCCAAGATGGAAGCAGGTTAAGATCCTTCCTGGTAAGCCACTACCTTGTGGTGCTACACAGATTAATAGAAATGGGTTAATCAACATATGAGAGTTAGCCAATAAGAGGCTAGAACTAATGAGCCACCCAGTGTTTAAGTGAATACAATTTGTGTGTTTTTATTCCGGAGCATAAGCAGCCGGGAGCTGGGCAGGAACGCAGCCCACAGCTCCTTCTACACATATCATAATGCATTGGTACCCTAATTAAACAAAGAACTATGAGAATTCAACTATGAAAAGCTTCAGCAAGACTACACTCATCTTGTCAACCTCATGGCCTCATGCCTCACTTTGATGCCAGGCTGCTGTTTTATTTTCCTATACTTTCTGAGATAACTGTAAAAGAAACAAATAAACAAGCAAAAAAAGACATTCATTTCCAGTCTTTTGAATCCTCACCCTAGAAACTAGTTTTGCCCTCAAGCTGATGGTGTTTGGGGATACCTTTGCATGCAACTGTTTATTCAGTTAAATTTTTGACCACTTTATGAAATGTATGTAATTAACATAGCCATACCTATGCTGATTTTAAAGTTAACTTTATTTAGAGGCATCATACATGTGGAAGTTAGAGTGAAACCTGTCAGAATCTGTTTTTGCCTTACATTTTGTGGGTCCCAGCTATAGAACTCAGGTTTCAGTAAGCATCCGTACCTGCTCTAGAACTCAGGTTTCAGTAAGCATCTTTACCTGCTGAGCTGTCTCACTGACCCTAAGTCAATGTTCGAAACTACATATCTAAAGTAAAAAAACATTTTCACATTTGGTACAAACTAGGCTTCATTCACTTAGTAGGCTTATTAATAAACCAACACTATAAAAATAATTACTTTTATAAAATCAATGATAAGATAAATATTGGAGATAAGAATGAGTAAAAGATCAGAATGAGAAAATAATGAAAGACGATACAAAGGTTTCAAATAAGCCTGTGAAAGATATCACTAGCATAGGTCCCTAAAGAATTGCTAATTAAAACAATAAGATAACCACTACCCTAAAATCATATTTAAACTTGAAAATACTAAAAACAACAAATGTTGGTGGGGATGTAGACTACAAGAACTATCTCATTGTGCTATTGAAAATGAAAGTGGAAAATGGTACCACCATTGAAAGATACCACAGAAGTTTCTTACTATTCTAAATAAAGTCTTAGCATACTTGTCATGAAATTAACTCTTTGGTATTTACTTAATGACTTGAAAATTAACCCCTTTCCTGCCTGCCTTGGCTAAGTTTGCAGCGGTGGTTCTGTAAGTATATTTCTCCATTAAAGCTGTATATATTTTGACAATCTGTCTGCATTCATTTACGCCATTACATATCCACAGGACTAACAAGGACTTTTCTCACAGTATATCACTTTTTATTTCTAAGTGGCAGGCACAGTGATTGCTGCTGAGTCACAGGGCAGTGAAGGACCATGAAAGAAAACCAACCCGCATTTGAATCCTCTGCATATCAGTTGAGTGGGTTCTTTAGCTTATTTACTGAACTGATAAGTTAATGTGACTCATGTAGTTTATTCTAAAGGGAGTCACTTGCATGCAATTAGAAGGTGCTTCCTTTCAATCATCCCTAGTAGTACCACTTGATCTATAAGATGCCCCTATAAATGAATCACAAGCAGGCAAGAGGGGGGATGGCTTTCCATCCAGGATGGAAGAGATTTCTAGGAATCAAGAAGGCTGAATGCTTCTGAAATGTGATATTTTTCAAATATTTTTTTTTTATTTTTACACCCTTGAGCCCCTATGTGGTTCTACTGACAGTGACTAATTAGTAAGTAAGCTTTTGGGAAATCTTCTGAGTCAAGTTGGCAAGGTTGTTGGCTTTTCTGCTACTAGTTTTTATTCACTTTTCCTGGGAAATACTGAGTCATTTCCCACTTCTTATGTTGTAGTTTCTAAATTCTGTTAGTGTTTCTCTTCACAATTTATATATCTCTTCACTATAGATGTGCACAGGTTCAATCTGGTAAACTTCTAGTGAACAGGAATGCATCAGTATATGGTGGTAGAAGAAGGGAAGTAAAAGGTACGGAGGCTAGCACCTGGCAAGGACTTCATGCTCTGCAATCTTCTTATGGAAATATGTAGAAAAGATGGGAGAGAGCAGCAGGCACCTCCTTGCCCCCACTCCAGATTTTATCAAATTAATTTATGCAATAATGGCAGTAAGTCATTTGCTTTCTCTCCTGGCCTAAATACTTTCCATAGTGCCCAACCTCTCCACAGGATTGTATTAAAGATTATATTTCAAGCACACGTGGTTTTAGAGGGACATCTGCAAACCATGAACCATGGAAGGGACCGAAAAGGAGAAGGATTATACAGCAAAAACACATAGACTACTGAAATACTTTGTGCACACACACATACGTGGAGGTATAAATAGATGTAAAGGAAGAGAAGAGAGACATGTACAACAACAATGAAACAAGAAATCATTCAAAGAGATAAACCTATAATTCTATTTATCAGAAATAGATAGAAGTCATTTTATAGTTTTCATTATGGCACTTTTTAAAACAAAACTTGGGTTTTTGTTGTTGTTGTTTCCTTATCTTTTCCCTTTATCCACTCCCTACATAGCTTCCTTTCCACCCTCATGTCACATGTAACTTATGTCCCCATCTTCTCAGCTTCTTTTGCTTGCTTCTCATGGTCTCTTATTTAGTTTCATAGTCTGTACCCTTTCTCTCAAATACTGATTTGCATAGACTCAAACACTGAAAGTTAGGATCCACATATGAGAGAAATCATATACATGTCTTTCTGAGACTGGATCACCTCACTGCATATGATACATCCTAGTCCCATTTGTTTTCTGACTAATTACCTAATTTCAGTTTTCTTAACACCTGAGTAAGGTGTCATTGTGTAAATATGCCACATTTTTATGATCCATTCTTCTGTTGATGGACTTCTAGGATGCTTCAATTTGTTTGCTATTATGAACAACAGTACAGCCGTAAACACAGGTGTGCAGGTACCCCTGTGATAGGATAAAGTTCACCCCCGAAAACATAGCCAGAGCAACTTCCACACTAATTTCATTCTTTTTGTTTTGCTTTGCAAGTTTCTTCTCATTGTTGTTTTGTTTTGTTTTGCTGAGGGTAGGACTACAATCTCCATATGTAGCAATGGCAGCACTGGAACTTGTTGTGTGGACCAGGATTGCCTTGCTCTAATAATAATCCTCCTGCCTCTGACTCCCAAATATGGGAGGCATGTACCATCATATTTGGCTTTATACAGTCATTCTTATATACACTAAAACTCATCACTTAAAACTCACTACATACAAGACAATAAAGTTTAAAAGAAGTTATGACTTACAAATTTCTCATACAAAATAATAAAAAGCCATATCTTAAATAAGAGAAATTTCAGACTAGAGTTAAAATTCAAAGTTAGGAGCATATTTCTCCATCAAAGGCTCTACAATTAAAAATTTTTCTCTTTCCTTCACAATTGCCTGCAAAGCAGCTGTAAAAACAGCAGGTCCAAGACACTAGATGAAGTAAGTCACTCTAAGAGATGAAAGAGTTGAGGAACAATATTGTAGGTTTTCAGTCCAGAACCATGGCCACTGGGCTTTTGCCATTGCTGGGTAACTTGCCTTTGCTGAGTTCCATAGAAAATATGAAATGTGTAGCCTCTAGAAGTGTGTCTTAAAAGGGCATATACTAGGATGACACAGGCATTTCTTCATAACTGGAAAAGCCAATGTTCTCACTCATTTTGACCTGTACTTCTCAGAGTTTTTCCTACAGAGTCATTACAGATGATAAACTTTGATTTTCCTCAAACTTGTGGCACTAGTTTACTAAGGGTTGGTGCCAAAATAAGTATGCATGTGTACATAGTAACATTTTATTGACATTTTTAATTAAAATACAATGACATCACTTTACCCATTCCCTTTCCTTTCTCTCCATCCTCTCCTATATTTCTCCACTCTCAAATTCATAGCTTTTTTCCTTAATATTATTGCATATGTATAACAAATATATACATATAACCTTCTGAGTACATTCTTGTTGTTTGTATGAAATCATGGACCTTAGAAAAGAATCTATTGCTGCTTTGCTAAATCAGTATAATTCTCTACTATGTTCTAAACTCTATCCTTATAGTGCAATAAACCACCCCTCATCAAAGAAGCTTCTCTTTACATCAATGGAGACCACTGCAGAAAACCCTAACTCATCTCATGCAGAGATCAGTGGATCATGGGGAGCAAAGCCCCAATGGATATATCTACATCGTAGCTCCTACATCTTTTTCTCAGGGAATATTGAGGAAGAGTTGGGAGAAAGGTTGTAAATGCCAGAATATCATAGTAATATTTTTTTTAATTTCACTACTTTTATAAGAACATCAAAAGTTTATCAAAACATACATTGATTATATTTGGAATTTCTATAATATTATATTTATACATAGCTATCATTCTAAGCACCTACACTTACACTTTCAGAATTGTATAGGTTCACGAAGACTTCATAAATTAATAACCATAAGTCATCTTAAAATATTTCATGTACAGGCTATTAGGCTTCTTAATGAGATCCTTCCTATTTCTCTTTCTTTCTGCTATTTGTACACTATGGTGCTCTGACCACTCAATTTTGGCAAAGTAATTAGGTCTATATATCACAAGATCTTATGAACAGTGTTATTTAAGACTTTACTGGAAGACTCTTGCTAATACTTCTTAGGGACTTACCCTCATTCTAAATATGAATATTTTAAGACTAGCTCCATCATCTTCAAAGAGTTTTTCCTACAGAGTCATTCAAAACCAAATGAGTCACCTCTGTCTCTGTCTCTCTGTCTCTCTGTCTTTTCTCTTTGTGTGTGTGTATGTGTGTGTGTGTGTGTGTGTGTGTGTGTGTGTGTGTGTGTGTGTTTAAGATTCAAGACCCATTTAGCCATACCTTTTAGTCTAGTGCTATATCTCAGCTGCTCTGGAAACAGAGGCACAAAGAGCCACCTAACTTCAAGTCCTGATTGGGCTATACAGTGACATCAAGATTAGAATGAGCAACTTGTATTTACACACACACACACACACACACACACACACATTTTCCTATGTGTAAATTTTATTTATTTTATGTCTTACATTTATAAATGTGAGCAACAAGAAGAACAAACGTCCTGTAAAATTAGACCCTTGATCACCATTATATGAACATAGATTCACTTTTAGAATTTTCATTAATATAAAACCATAAGCCAAGGGCTATCGAGATGGATCAGCAAGTAAATGTGCTTTCTGCCAAGTCTCAGGACCTTAATTTTATCCTCAGAACCCATAGGTGGTAGGGGAAAGAATCAACTCTTGCAAGTTGCCCCCTTACCTCCACACACGTCACTGAATATATAAGTCTATAGTGGCATTTCATTTGTATTTGAATAAATAAAGTTTTTCTGAAGATCAGAAAAGTAAATTAGCCACACTGGAAAGCCTTTCAGATGAGGCAACAATGACACACGCCTTTAATCCCAGTAGCCACAATGACACACGCCTTTAATCCCAGTAGTCACACTATCTTGCCATAGAAACCAGGCAGTAGTTGTATACACTTTAACCCCAGAACTAAAGAGGATTATAAAACAGGAGGAGACAGCTCTCAGACTCATTCTCACTCTGAGGTTTCCTGGAGGCAGGATCACCATTTTCGGACTGAGGTCAAGGTAAGAGTCAGTGGCTGGTTGCTCTGCATTTCTGGTCTTCAGATTGAACACCAGTATGTGTCTCTGAGTTTTTATTAATGGTGCTTCACATGTCCCTAAACAAAATAAATAAATAAATATAATTTTAACTTAAAATGTAAATTTTTATTTATTCTGAGGCTTCTTTGAATTATTATAATAGAGTCCTCACTAGTGGACACCTCACATTACATTGAATGCAGAACTCATATGGCATGTTTTTTGAGCAAAAATATTATCCAAGATATGTTGACAGAGGTTTCTGTCCCACCAGGTCCCACAGTTGTTCAGCCCCAAAGAAACACACAGAGGTCTACATTAATTATAAACTGGTTGGTCTAGTAACTCTTATAACTCTTATTTATATTAGTCCATAATACTTGTCTGTGTTAGCCACGTGGCTTGGTACCTGTTTTGGTGAGGCAGTTACATCTAGCTTGCTCTGTGTCTGGCTTCCTCTCTGTCTGGGTGATGACTGAAGACTGACTTTTTCTCTTCCCAGAATTGTCCTGTTCTCATTGCGCCGCCTCTACTTCTTGCCTAGCTACTGGCCAATCAGCATTTATTTAAAATACAAGTGACAGGATAAAAGACCATTGTCCCATAGCACTGCCCCCCCCTCTTTTAAAAAAAAAAACAAAACACAAAAGAACTCTGAATCAAATCTCCTTTGTTTAGCTTTTTTCCTGACCATTATCCATAACAAATTGTAACCAACATTCTAAACAAAGGCAAACATCCATAATCCATTTGGGGGGAATGCAGGTGTAGTTTTCCAGGCTACTTCCTGATGATTGGGGGTGCTGATAATATTATAAGGACCTAAAGAAAATTTAGAATTATGGTAAAGTCCTGACTAAAAAAAAAATGTGAGGCTTGATCACATCATCTAGCAGTATTGAAACTGTTCTGGATGTAGAACTCAGAGGAAACTCCAACAGAGGTCCTTTAAAACATTGGGCCATCTACTCCTATGGAAGATTTCTCAGGCAGTCTTCCTTGATCAAACCTGATTTTTCTTAGCCCAGAATGAATCCACAGCCTCTCATTTCCTATGGAAACAAAAGCAAAAGCCCTTCTCCAAAGTAACATACATTTTGACTTAAATTTTGAAGTCAAGGCATTTTCAAAATATATATGTTGGCTTAATCCAGAAGTATTTATAATCAAATATCGTTTAGCAGCTTTTTCTCCTTCCTCAGCATCAAACAATTTAAAGACAACACAATAACATGCAGTATCCATACTCTCTGTGTATTTTTCTTCTTTATGTGGCTTTACTTTAAACTCCATTTCTTTTATTTTTAATTTTTGGTTTTTTGAAACAGGGTTTCTCTGTGTACATTTGGCTATCCTGGAATTCACTCTGTAGACCAGGCTGTCCTTGAACTCATGGAGATCTGCCTGCCTCTGCCTCCCAAATGCTGGGATTAAAAGTGGGTGCCACCAAACTTTGAACTCACAGTGATCTACCTGCCTCTGTCTCCCAAGTGTTGGGACTAATGGTATGTGCCACCACAACCAATTCCTCTCCTTTTTTGTTTTTTTTTTTCTTTTAAGGACTTTATCATTTTTCTTTTCTCTCCCAGGCCTACATATATTTCTAAACACACTGTAAACCACCTAGAGGTTTTCTTCATCTGAATCTATTTTTACTGTATATCTCTCTTTTTCTGGCAACATGAGTTTTTAATTTGCTAAGTGATATGGCTAAGATTAAAGCTGAGGCTTTGATAGCTGGATCCAGCCCATTCTTTAGTTTTTCGAGAGTCCACCCTCATGGCAGAGGTACTGGCCAGTGCCATATTTATTGCCACAACTCTATGGAGTTTCAAGGTCCCTGACACCACCAAGAAGCATGCTGTCAGTAATTCATAAACTGTATTTTAGTGTTTGGTGGCAGAGTCTCTTAAAATAGCTATAAAGCTTTACATCTTAAGCTGAGTCAGGAAGCCTCTCTTAAATGAGATGCACTTGCCTATAGCAAAGAGAGCAAACAAAAGAAATTGCTGCTATCAAGAAGCCATGCTTAACCCTGTTATTCTGTGCTAGAATTACTTCCCAAGCTATCTTGGGTTTTCTGTGGATGCAGTTGTGCACATTTGGGCACTCTGTCAGTAGAGCATGAGACTCTGAATCTCCAAGTCATGGTTTCAGGCCTCACGTTGGGTGCCAATTTCTTGTAATGAGGGCTGCTTTTTGGTTCCCAACTACTCAGCCCCGAAATAATCACAAAGACATTATATGATTTAAATCACTGCTAGGCCTATTAGCTTCAGCTTCTTACTGGCTAACTCTTACATCTTAATTTAACCCATCTCCATTAATCTGTGCATCACCATGAGGTCATGGACTTCGAGCAAAGTTTCAGCACATCTGTCTCTGGAAGCAGCTCCATGGCTTCTCCCTGACTCCACCTTCTTTCTCCCAGCATTCAGTTTAGTTTTTCTTGCCTACCTCTATTCCCTGTGCAGGCCCAAGACAGTTCCTTTACTAACCAATGGTATTCACAGCATGCAGAGGGGAATCCCACATCACTCTCAATTAGCTGGTGATTAAAATAAATCTACTAAAAAGATTAACAGGATCTAATTCAAGCTGAATCTAAAAATAAACTGCTTCATAATATGTGATTACATCTATCCAATGACATTTCAAAGACTTCCTCTAAGATAAATAACACAATTCTAGTAATTAAGAAAAGCTTTATTACTGAAATACTATACCTGGTATTGGAAGATTAAATTGTGTCTGCATGCATTGAAAATGTTCAAAAAATTATGTATTCAATTGCTCAACCAGACATTTTGTGTTTGTGATGATAGTTTGATATTGTTTAAAAACTAAATTATCTGGTCCACTTGGAATAATGATACAATCCTGATAATATTTCTTTTCAGTAGCTAAAAAAATGACTATAAGAAATATGAAATGTCTTCCCCTCTAGAGATTCACTGTTGTCCTACCAATATTACTGTCTCTAGATTTGAATTGTTAACTGCCAAATATATTCATGTATCACTAGTATAGTCCTCCACTGCTATCATTTTTATACTCTATATAAAATATATTAAAATTTGAAAAAGTTGATGTTTTTGTATGCTTATTCTTTTTACTCAGAAGATTAATACAAGATTTCGAAGCTCTAAATAGTCACCGATTCTTCCATTTCTATGATCTATGCATAGCACATATGCATAAAATTACTATAGTCATATCATGAGCCATTCATACTTGACAGTTCACTTGGAGGATTCTCAAAATCACATCAGTTTTATTTTGGGGAAAGACTAAGGAAGCATATTGACAAGTAGAATAGACTGGATGACTTTTCCACTAAAATTTCTACCAGAAAATAAACTAGGTATTTCCTCTAATTTTCAAAATGAGATTTCTATTCAATGTGTTTCAAATTTGAGCATTCCTAAAACTCTCTGCTATTTGTACTCTAGCATTTTTTAAAAAGAAGAAAAGAAATTATTCAATAATTGGAGTTAGTATGAAATGTTAGATTTCTTCAACTAGCCTTTACTTTTCAAAATGTCAAGTCAAAACACATATAACTATTCATCATAAATACTTATGAGAATATTTTTAGACAATTAAGCACGTGGACTTATTTTCTATCATTTTAGTTTGCTATTTTAGCAAAAAGATCATCTTTATTAATTCTCACATTTTATAGTTTCCATAAAATAACAGTTTTAATATTGCATTAACAAATATTATTTAACAGATAAAATGAAACTTTTTCTCATGTGTGTATGTTGTGTACATGTGTCTATGCTTGTTTGCATGTGTGTAGATATGTATGTGACTGTGTGTAGAAGTTTGAGATTGATGTTGGATGTGTTTCTCAATTATTCTTCACCTTTTTCATTGAGACATGGTCTTTCAAGTGAACCCAGAACTCCCCAATTCAGTTGTCTCACTAGCCAGCTTGCAGGGCCCCATTATCTCCACATCTCAAGCACTTTGACTACAGGTGCACTTTCAGTTCTCCAACTGGCTTTGAGGTGGGGAGGTCCCAAAGAACACTCAAGGTTCTAAGCTCTGTTTCACACACTATGACAAAAGCTTTATCTACTGAACCTTCTTCCCAGCCTTTATCACAGTATTGTAGAGATCACTGTTGGCACCTGTAAATGAATAGACATTCAATAACTAAATGTTTTTACATTCAGTATAGGGAACAGACAATGGAGACACTTCAGTGCATAGAAATATACAATTCCCAGCTCATTGCCATTTTTAGTCTACCCTTAAGGGTTTCCATACAAATGAACTTTATTTTATAAATGAAGTACCTTATGCATTATTATCTGGTATTATGTTTCTTTTCAACAATGCCTTGAATCTTAATGGGGATCTGTTAAGGAAATAACTATGTCATATCCTTTTTAGAAATTTCCCAAAATAATGCAGCATGTCAGTCTCACTGACTTTTTGGACTGAATTACATTCACAGCACCTTTCTTCTAGTTCACTATGCTATTTCTGGTACAATGACTCTGTCTACATGAGTAAAATTTTATTACACTCTTATCCTTCACCATTGGCTCTACCTTGGCAATCAAGTTTAATCGTGCCAGATGTTGTTTTTGCAAAGCTCAATTCTTCTGCACAGATAATAGCCCAGCTGACCAAGTCTTCCATTTAAATAATCACCCTTCCTCAAAAAAGTGCTTTTTATGTTCAGAGAAAAAATTCTGACAAGCAAGCAAAGCAACCTGTTTACAGTCAATTTGTGCATAGTTATTTTACTAAAAGATTTGATGCTCATACTCCAAATAGCAACAGCTTTATCTATGCTAACCAAAAGTGTTTTTCATTGATATATTTTTATTACTATGTCTCTCTTTAATTGCATATAAAATATAAAATATAGTAACATGAGGCAATGAAACAGGTTTTCTTTTTGACAATTATAAAATCAATGTTTTCCTGTATCACCTGCATCTATGCTGATATTTACTTTTTTTCTTTTCAGGCAAAGGAAAGAAACCATTGTTTACACACCCAATAATTCATCTTCCCTTAATGAAGCATATACTGTGGTAGAAAATCTGCTTCCCCATTTTCTTCTGCTCTTCCTTCTATTTCTTTGCCTCTGCATAAAAATGCATCTCTTTCTCAAAAAAAAATGTGTGAAGAACTATGTCTTTGTTCAAAGAACAAATCTCTAGTAACTTAAACCATCAAGAAAAAAGTCACAAACCTTTGTAAAAAAAAAAAAAAAAAGAACAAGTCTCCCAAGAGGACAGTTGTCAGTAAAAGCACATAAAAAATAAAACCTGAAATAAGAACATGATCTTCTCTCCTTCCTCTCAGTTTTCCTTGCTTATTATCTATACTGCTCTCACATTACATAAAAATTATTCTTATTACTCCAGTTATTTATGTAAATCTGTTCCCTTCCCCACTAACCTAACCTGGAAGTTCTTAACCGACAGATCTGTGTCCAATTTATCTTAATCTCCACCATGCCAGTTTCTTCATTTGTGTTCTGTAAAGAACTTTTCTTCCTATTTTGAAGCCCTTTGAAGGTTGGGGAAAGGTCAAGGTAATGAGGAAAAGGCTATTTGATTTGCGCAGGTTTCACTGGTGCTTAACATTTACCACATACTTTCATTGGAGGTATTTTTTTTCTTATATTCCCAGCTGCACCAACTAAAAGGGAAGCTTTCTAAGTTCCTTTGAGGAAGGTTCTGTATGCTGCTCATCTTTGCACCTCTCAAAGCTTTGAAGTGTAATCCTGTACAGAATAGGCAGAGATATATAACTGATTGAAAATAAATCATATTAGAAGGATAAATACAGTCCACCACAAGATATGACAGCTGACAGCAAAGAAAGGAATTAGAATATAAAAAAGACATTTTTATTCATTAAACATTTATTAAACACCTATTACATTTTCAAAAATGTGTAATGTGCTGAAAATAATAGGATACATAATTTCCTTCAGGTAATAAAGCCTTTAATTATAATCCAAAGCTATAAATAGTTGTGTCCTGTGATATCTCCATTCCCTGATCTTAACTCAGTGTATATATTGAAATGTGATTTTTAAAATAAAAGGCTATTTGAAGCAAATAAGCACCTAGGAGATAAAAAAAAGCTTAAGATTACATTAAGTTGAACATACTATTCAAGTCAAATGAGGCATTACTCTACCAAAATCATTTTTAAACACTATCTAAATTTATATGGCTTTCTTCATAGTCTCTTTGAGTCATATCCCAAATTATAATAGATATGAATGTCATTGTACAAAAATCATCATGTTTCTGATGTTTTAAATATAGTCATGTGCTATGTAAACTCTTACTTAATGACAACATACACCATTGGACCTAAAAATTATTTCTATCACATAGTGTGGTGGTTTGAAAGAGAATGGCCCCAAAGGGAGTGGCAATATTAGAGGTGTGGCATTGCTGGAGGAAGTGTGTTACTGTGGCGGTGGACTTTGAGACCTCTTTTGCTCAAGCTTTCCCCATTGTGATAGTCAGTTGACTTCCTCTCTCCTGCAAGATGTGGGAAACTCAGCTATTTCTCCAGCATTATGACTGTCTGCATGCCACCATGCTCCCTGTCATGATGAAAATTGATTGAACCTCTAAACTGTAAGCCCCAATCAAATGCTTCCCTTATCAGAGTTGCCATGGTCATGGTGTTTTTTTCACCACAATAGTAAACCTAAGACACATAGCGATGTCATAACTATAGTAACACTGTAATTCAATGCATTTCTAACATCTTTATGGTGATGAGGGTGAGAGAAACATAATCCACTGAAAATCACATAAAACTCTAGCATATGCAAATCATATATGACACCTTGTACTTAATAATAATGATAGTAAACTGTTACAAACATAAATATTTTTCCCCTTTTCAACCTCAGTATCTGCTAGATATAACAAGAGTAGTAGCTGCTTATTCACACTCATCGAAATAATTTTACTCAGCATTTAAGTTCTGGCAATTTACTTCACTATTATCTTCTTTCTTTAGAAATGACTGGGACACTAGCTGAATATTAAATACATTTAATTTCCTTTCCCATGGATAATTAAAAGGTTCAGTATCTGTAAAAGGGAGAAATTTACCACTATTTACAGTGTTAATGAGCTGACAGTAGTATTTAAGTATTGTCTAAAGAAAATGCACAATAAAAAATGGGCCTTATTCAGGTATCCTTTAGATGGTGTGAGATTACATAATAATACAGCTGGTCTTTTGTATTATAGTTAATAACTGAGTAAAAAGTAAAACTAGATGGCATTGTGCATTATAGGATATGCACTACACCTCACAATGGACTTGCAAGAAAAAGATTATGATAGCATTCTAGAAACAAGTCTTTCTCTGCTTAAAATAAACACAGGTATTACAGAAAATATGTAGAATGAGAAAAGAACAAATAACATTTATTAAAAGCACTTGTCATTCCCAAATACAGAAATTAAAAATGTCAACGTTTGGTTTTTCTTCGTGGGTGTGTCATGCAAATTTTGTACTTCATATGGTACATGCTTGGTCTTCATGTACGTATATGCACCTATATACACATATACATGTTTATCATATTTACTGTTAACTTGACAGAATCTGTACTCACTTAGGAGACAAATTCCAGGCATAGTTTTGAGGCCTTCTTTAGCCAATGGGCATGCCTCTGAGAGATCACATTGATTAGATTAATTTAAATAGAAAGGCCACACTAATCCTGGACTTGGATCTATAAATCTTTAAAAATTGTTATACTCTCGGGGAAGAGCACACCAATCATCTGTCCCATTCAAAATGTTTAGGCATGAAAACATACATACAAGAAATATTATGGAGACTAAAGAGGTTATATTTAGAAACGTATAAACAAATATATGTATGTGTGTGCATACATGTATATTCATATAAAAATTTGTGAAAAGAGCCCATGTTCTTTTTTTATTGAGAAAAGGAAAAAAAGTTTCCGACTCCTCCCAGCCTCCCATTCCCCCCCTCCC
>NC_022026.1:32908525-32914295 GCF_000317375.1 Microtus ochrogaster
AGGGTATCATTCACTGATTTACTCAATTCCTCAAACTTTCTGTTATACTTCTCATCCATTTCTGTAAGGGTGCTTTTTTATATGTTGTTTAAGGGCCTCTATCACTTTCATAAAGTCAATTTTTTCTACTTTTTCTTGATTAAGGTGTTCATGTCCTCCTATTGTGAGGTCGCTGGGTTCTGGTTTTTTTCATGTTGTTTTTCAGATTGTTGGGTGAATTCTTGCATTGGTGTCTGCCCATCTCTTCCTCCGAATGCTCCCCTATGGATCTTCTTTTTCAGGATCAGGTCTCCTTGCCCACTGAGGTACCTTCCCAGTGATGTCACTCCCCAGTGATGGCTCTCCTGTTGCCTAAATCAGATCTCTGTGCTGCTTGGGTAGCTCATAAACAAAGGGCCTACCTTGCTTGCTGCAGGCACACTATGGAGACAAAGGAACTACCACCCTCCCGGTTGCCCTCCTGATTCTGATTCGGTCCCAGCACCAGAACAGGCTGAGCTGGGAGATGTTATGTGGCCAAAGAGGGGAGGGAGGCAGGAGGCCATGTTCTTTGAGAAAAGTGGAGAGGAAATATGGGAGACTTTGGAAAGAAGAAAAGTAAGGGAGAATGCTGTAGCAATTCCTACACCAGTGGCCTTTCAGTTGGGCTTGGCCTCTTATACTAAAAATGCCAACATTAAGTCTGGGTTGCTTTCTTATCTGGCTGCGGGATTCAGTTGCTGTTCCCCATACGAGCAGAGGACTGTGATCTGTGAGTCTACCCCTAAGTAAATAACCCTTTATTATACTCAAAAATAATAATAGTTTATGACATAGCTGTCTCAAGCTCCTGCTGCTGTGACTGCCCTATCATTATTTGCTACAACTTTGAACTGTGAGCCAAAATAAACACTTTCTTCTTTAAGTTAAAGTAACAGCAAAAGAAACTAAGATATACTGCATATATTTGCATGCATGGAAATAAGAAAACTGTAACAATTCTCTTACTAGCAGATATTGTTGTAATTTTAAGATGTTATACAGAACTGCAATATATAAAAGACCAGAAAGTATTCAACTAATATAATACTCTATACAACTTAATCTGTTTTCAAATTTTATTTGTGTAACTATAATAAATATTCTGTTACATATTCTTCATTTTCATAAGGTGACCTACAAGAAGAGTAAGTAAAAAAAAATGGCATGTCCATTTAGAAGTCTCAATACATATATTTTAAGGAAGATTTTATACTTTCTAGAGCAGTGTATATGTCTCCCTAACTGAAACTGTAGTAGAGTAATAATGATGCATAGATGGGTTGGTGGATGAATGGCAGACAAACAGTAATATATATGAATGTGTGCATGCATACACTGATACATATATATATATGTAGATATATATATATATGTAGATATATACATACATATACAAACATCATTCAATGGCTCATATCATGTATCATTTTTCCCTAATATATTACTCTAATTTCTATTTATTTGTAGCTGGTGAATCAAAATTTTATGTGATTTAGTAATTACTTATTCTAATACTTTTATTTATTCTTAAATCTTGACCAATTTTATTTATGGAAGCATGTTTCACATAATTAACTTCAAATAATGCTTGATTCTAAAACTATTAAAATGTTCTAGGCATGGTGGCACCTGCTTCTAATCCTATCACTCTGGAGGATGAAGCATGAGTATCATGAGTTTGAGTCTAGCCTGGTTACATACTAAGCCTTCTATCAAAAAACAAATCATTAGTAGAATGTTTTCTGCCAATGAAGTCACAATTTTATTTGAAAATTTATCTAAATGTATAGGAAATTATAAAGAACAGTAAAACATAAATGCAATTATCTATCTTTCAGAACAGCTAGACAATACTAGCAGAATTTCATGACAATTCTTCTGCTCTTGAAAATTAAATATTATAGATTGTTACCCCTCATTTCCCACTCAAAACCATTGATGATCATGAGTTTTATGTGTATCCTTCCTATTGTGTTTTTATGTATAACAAATACTTAATCATGAAATATTTTATAATATTGTTTAGACTGATTTTTAAAAAGTTAAATACCATGTACATAATTCTTCAACTTTTGTTTTTACACATTAAGTTTGTGATCTTTACACATATTGACATATAAATCTTCAGTTCACTAATTTAGATCATCCCATTAGTGTCCATTACATAAAGATCTATCTCATTCATTTAACTGTTACATAATATTCCAATTAAACAAAACTGCACTGTTCATTAATTGTGATATTTAAATTGTTTTCTGTTTGAGGCTCTTATAAGATTTGACATAGCAACCAACTGTGTACATGTGCACATATCATAGTCAGGGTTTCTATTGCTGTAACAAAACATTATACCCAATGCCTCTTGGGGAGGACAGGGCCTATTTCATATTTCAACTTTCATTCCACCATACTCAATCATTCAGGAAAGTCAGGACAGTAACTGAAGCAGGACAATTACCTGTTGGCAAGAATTAAAGCAGAAGTCATGGAGAAATGCTGCTTACTGGGATTCTGTGCCTCACAGCTCACTCAATGTGCTTTAATTCAGAATTCAGAACAACCTTTCCAGAGCAAGCACAGTGGACTGGGCCTTCTCACATCAGCTGCCAATCAAAAACCTGCCCAACAGACTTGCCCCAGGATGCAATTCCTCAAATGAGGTTCGCCCTTCCCCAAAGACAGTAGCTTATTTCAAGTTAACAAGAACTAGCCAGATCAGTATGCCTGGTAGAAATTATATATGCCTGGGCTCGATACCTTTAGAATGGGGTAATAATGAAGAAAATATTATTTTTGTTTACCTTAATACAACTTCTTCAGTGGTACTCAAAGTATTCAGATTTTCTACTTCCATAGTGAGTATATATATTGAGCTTTATGGGTTTCTACACTATAGAAAATATAACTAAATAACAATAACGGTTATGTACAAATCAGTTTCTGATATCAAAAAAGAAGATGGTATATACACATGATGAAATGAATAAACCATTTCTTATTAGCTTTCAGATCATCTAGTCTCTTTATTATATCCTCCATCAATATTATGTTTTCTTTTCATTTCTAACATTATATGTGTTTTCTTCTTCTATGAAATGTTTCATATAGAAATTTCAAAGAATTAGCTTTCATTTCATGGAATGACTTTGTCCTCTTTTGTTCATCAATTCTTGCTTCTATGTTTTTATTATCTCTTTCTTCAAGTTCCTTTTATATGTCCATACTAATAAGCTTTATAATTTTAGCACCAGTCTCAAAAATATATGGCCTCATCATATATGCATTCTTTCTTCCATTACCTGATTTTTGTTTTCCTCAGACACCACATGCCATGTGATTTAAGTGAATTTAATCTTTCTGTAGCTTAAGTCATGTTTTTTAAGCATGACTAATTTTCACAAAAAGAAGAGTACATCTATATGACACCTCTCCAGTCCAAGGTTGAAAAATCAAAAACCGTCCATCCCTTTTTCAAGGGGATGGAAGACTGTTAGAACTGGAGGTTTTAGAGGACAACTGCAAATCATGTCTTCTGGCTGTGATCAAGGAGTTGAACTTAAAAATTCATAGTAACTGTAGCTGCGTGTACAATATCTGCACAAGATTAAGACAGTCAAATTCACAGCATGAATGGAAAAGGAGTTTCTAAGTCACCCCCATGGCTTTGAAGCTATTGTCCTTTGTTGGGGAAGAAAGGGTCATTTATCTTATATATACAGTCTCCAATTGCCTATATTCCAATGAATGGCTTCACAACATGCACATATTGGCAGCACTAAATGGACTTAATAAGTTTATAAAAAGACTGCACAGAAATGGGAGGCAGAAGTTGCAGGGATATAAAGGAGGAACTGGAGGAATGGGAGTTGGGGGCTACATTTGAACAAAAATATATTGTACATATGTATCAATATCTCAACCAACAAATTTAAAATATATTTAAATAAATATCTGTGAAGTGAAAAATAATAGAAGTCCACTTCTTCAGCTATATACCTAATGTGATGGTGAAATCATGGCATCTGTTCTGGGATACTTGTGTCTCAATTAACACTGAATGGTTTTATGGAGAAATTTTAATAGATAATGGCTAAATTTGAGGTATTTTATATTTTTCACTGAATTTGGTACAGTCTAAGATTGTTCATAACGCACATTTTACCTGCTCTGGTGAACAAAGCATCCAACGCTTATTTAACCTGAGAGAAATTAGAATCTACAAGGTTTACAGAAAATGTGTCGAAGATGGTTGTATTTTCTAAATTGCTCATGTATTTTCAGTCCGTTCAGGAAAGCACTGCCATCAAGAACTTACTGTGCAATTTAGAAACAGGAAATTGGCATGCATTTCTAAAATAAACTGATTGGTTGTCATAAAACACATTTGTGCCAGTCTACTCAGGAATGATTTTTAGCAAAAGCAAAGGTTTTCCTTGCTTCTCTATAACCCAGAAATGCAACACATCCAGTAGACAATGTGGAAATGCTTGGGTGGAAAATGCAAATATTCTGATATAATTTTGAATTAAGTATGAGTGCTATCTTTGCATAGGAAAAAAATTAATATAATTTTAAGGACCTACTGGGTGTAAAATATAGCACACATTAAATTATTCATAAAGGTATAAGTATTCAAAGTTTAAATGCAAGTAGCCTATACTCATCACAGTAAAAACTATTCAGAACATGATATCCTTGCCAAATCATAGCAACAACAAAAAACTTGATTAAGAATGTTTATAAGAGGAAATATGAACATTTGATGATATCCTAATATGATTAACTACCTTACACAAATAAAATCCATCTTCTAGGAAGTTTGAAAAGGAATTATGATTGATTTATTTGAAGGATCACTGAGGAACCATGAGAAGCATAAGAAGTCCAATATTTAACTACACATCTGGCTTCAAATTTCTATATTTAGCCCTTAATTATGAAGTATCCACTTTTCTTTGAACTAGGGCTGCACATAGTAGAAAATTGTGGCAACCTAATTATAAAAGAATTTTTCTTGTGGTGAGGACATTTAACATAAGTTTTTATATATTGTGGCAAAGACATTTAGCATATGTTCTGCTAGTAAACATATAAGTTAATATTAGAGTATGTACTATAGGTACAATATTGTATTATGAATCCCAAAATCTTACTAATTTTTCATGACTAAAATATTATGTTCATTTAATAGCAACCTGATATAGGATGTCTGTCTGTATGCTGTAAATGTTTTTTATTACCATTGGTTAATAAAGAAACTGCCTTTACCTATGGTAGGGCAATTCATAGCTAGACAGGAAAGCCAAACTGAATACAGGAAAAAAGAAGACAGAATCTGAGAGATTCTAGCAGCCACTGGAGAAGCAAGATGTGAGGTAATAAGCCATGAGCCTCATGGTAAAATAAAAAATATAAGAAATGGGTAAATTTCAGTTGTAAGAGCCAGTTAATAATAAGCCCAAGCTAAGGCCAAACAGTTTGTGATTAATATTAAGCCTCAGAGTGGTTATTTGGGAACTGGTGGGCAGGAGAAAAACCTCTAGTTACAGCAACCCTCTATTTCCCATTCCCAATAGCCACTGAAGCACCACTATTCTACTCTCCAGTAGAATTCAATCCGTTAGACTACTTTAAGTAACTCAGAGAAATATAATCTTTTTTTTTTATTGAGAAAGAAAAAAAAATTTTCCGCCTCCTCCCAGCCTCCCACTCCTCCCACCCTCCCCCGACTCCTCTCCCCCTCCCTCTC
>NC_022026.1:32914697-32930709 GCF_000317375.1 Microtus ochrogaster
AGGGGAGCAGGGAAGCACATATCTTAATTAAGGGAGCCATCGTAGGGTTGGGAAGAGACTTGGACCTAGAGGGGCTTCCAGGTGCCTAAGGAGAAATATAATCTTAAAATATTTTTTCCTCATTGGCTTGATCCTTGTAGCATAGTAGTCGTCGGGTTTATAGGTAAGATAACATACAATAGTTTCTTTGTTCTTTTGTAAATTTGAAGAATATTGCATTTCATCTATATTCCACATTTTCCTCTTATATTTAGGTTTTTCATGAGTGTGTAGGCTTTTATTACACCTTGGAAATTGTGAATGATGTTACAAGGCATATAAGTATGTAATAACTCTTCAAAAATACTCCTGTTGAGCTCTGAATTATACATTATTGCTTTTATTTTTAATGCTTGGAGGAATATTCCTACTATTTTCCATGGGTACAGAAACTTCTTACATTATTACAAGGGCTTCAATTTCTTCACAGCCTGTCAACAAGCAGTAACTTGTGGTGGTCTGAATAGGAAATGTCCTCCATAGTACCAAGGGGTTGGATACTTAGCCTCCAGCTGGTGGGACTGCTTTGCTGTTTTGGGGTATTTGTGCAGTGCATCACTGAGGGAAGAAGCATGTTACAGTGTGCAGTGTTCAAGATGTTAAGACCTTGCCCTACTACCAGTCCCTCTATCTGCTTCTTGCTTGCAGTTCAAGATATGATCTCATAGCTTTCCTTCCCTAACTGCCATGCAATACAATTGGCTGTTATGTTGTCCCCAGGACTATAAACTAATATTCCTCAGATGTAAGCCAAAATAAACTATTCCTTTAATAAGTTTCCTTAGCCATGGTATTTTAGTGTTGCAACAGAGACGTAATTAATACACTCACTTTTTTGGTTTACTAATAATCATTCCTACAGGATTAAATTGGTAGTTCATTGTGGTTTTGATTGGTTTGCATTAATGATACCAAGCATCTCTATGGTGACATCTGTGACAAAGATGTCAAAACATACAATAAATAGTCTCTTCAGCACATGATGTTGGACAAAATGTAAATATCCACTTACAAAAGAGCATAATTAGAGCCTCTAAACTTATATCATACATAAAAATCAATTTGAACTGGATTAATGGCTTAAAATAAGACCCAGAACTATAAAATCCCTAAGGTAAAACCATTAGGGTAAAGATTATTTCTTCACAATAACATTGACAAGATATTAAATATAAACAAAAGCAGGCAAGTAGGATAACATCAAATCTATAAATCTCTCTATAGCAAAGGAAACCAGGAATGGGTAAAGGAAATGTAGTGAATAGGGAACATACACCTCAATAACAAAACAAACAACCTAATTCAAAATGGGCAAAGGACCCAAACAGATAATTCTGCAAAGAATTGGATGCCTTGATGTTTAGTCTTTGATTTATTTTTTTTTTGCTTCCTTTCCTACAGGGGAACAACAGATATACATGTTTTCCTCACAGGGATGTTATAAGGATGGCTGAATCAGGGAATGATTTTAAACTTTTGGCCTGAAAGTGCAACATAAATTCAACTTAGAAGTAAACACAAATCTGCCCGTTCAGTATCGAATATCCACTAAAGAGAGACTCAAGAAGATATGTGACAAATATCTGAGTGTAATTTGAATCACCTGATCCTAAGCTGATGTTGTGATTTATTAGAGAAATGAGGTGAAACAAAGCATACTGCTTTAATAGTACCTCCCAACCAGAACAGCCTGGGTTTGGATGTCCGCCTCAGTACTTAAGGATGTTATACACTTTTTTATGCTATTTGCCTTTTCAAACCTCTAGGAATGATCACAAAAAGATGAGTTTTATTTGAAAAGTTGTTACGAAGATTGAATTTATTAACTGTATTAACATGCAACACTGAATGGGAAACTAAAAATACTTACAGGTGACCAACTAGAGTGTGGTCTCATTGTTGTGACAAAATATCAGACAAAATCAATTTGAAGAAGGAAGTATTCATTTTTGCTTACAATTTGAGAGTATAGTCCATTGTGACAGGGAAGGCAGGGTGGTAGGAGCTTGAGGAAATTGGTCAACCTGCATTTGTAATCAGAAAACCAAGAGAGATAAATGTTTGTGTTCAACTCACTTTTGTTTTCTATTCAGACACCAGATCATAGAACGGTATCATCCATATCCAGTGTATACCTTCCCACTTCAATTAATCTCATTTTAAACATCCCTTATAGACATGCCCAGTGATTCACTCCCATCAACTGCCAGTCAAGATTAGCTATAGCAACTACAAAGGTGTGTTAGTCAGAAGTTTCTAGATAAGAACCAACAGTAACATTGACATATCCAAAGAAAAAGTTCCACAGAATGGACCCACACAAGTCTCAAAATCTGAAGAGTGAACCAGCAACATAGCAGCCCCAGGAGAGATAGACAGAGCTTGGTTACAGTCCAAGCCCAAGAGTCAATGTTTCAGTCTAAGCAACAATATTTGCAAGAGCCACAAAAATCAATATATTTAAGTTCAACTTTAAAGGCAGGGGAAAAGCTGGTGCCTCAGGATGATGGTTGTCAGGCAGGACAAATTCTTCCTAGTCAAAAGGGCATATTATCTTCACTTTCCGGTTCTGTTCCTACCTTCTCTTGACTATAAAAGCCCCGCCTACAACACAGACAGCTATTTGCTTTGCTCACTCAACCAAATCAAATGTTAAACTCACTTAGAAACAAATACCTAGGCAAAAGTTTCACCCTATATCTGGAGGACATCGTGGCCCAGAAAAGTTTATATGAAGTTAGCTGATACAAATAAAGATTACCAAAATATCATGTTATCTATATCAGATGTTACCATAGTTTGTTAAAACTACAAAATGCATTCAAATGTTTTGTGTTTCTTTGTTACATCAAGCAACTGATTTGAGCGTGGATTTTGTCTTAGACTGACTCTTGGGCTTGGACTGTAGTTGCATGATGTTTTTCTTTTTGTAACTAAGTGCCCAGTTTTTTGTGTGAGTTACAGCTCTGCAGCTGCAAAGCTATCCTGACGTATCAGGAAGCCATACTTAGAGCCACAATAGGACAGCTCTAAAGGGGTGAAGCTGCCATAGGACAGCTCTGGAAGCTGGAGTCACAATAGAGACAACTCAGACTTGGAGGGAAAGGTATCCTGACTTGTCAGGAAGTTAACCTGCCTTAAGCTCAGGTGTGGTGGGGGATGGTCTCCCCACAAGATATAGCAATCCTGCTTCTTTCCTAGAGAACCTTTATAGGTGAGCTCTGCTCTTCCCCTAAGGAGCTTCCTAGCAGAGTTATCCACTGCTTCTGCAGCCCAAAATATTACCTCTACTACACTCTGCTAAACAGTAGCTCCTGCAGAAAAGTTGTTACTGTTTCTGCTCAGTCATGCTCAGTCACACTAAGGGAATGTCCCAGCAAGGTTCTTCTGTTCTTCTGTTCTGCTCAGCCTTGCACAGTCCCCCTTAGGAAATGTCTCAGCAAAGTTTTTCTGCTCAGTCCTCTAAGGTACATACCAGCAAGCTTCTTTCTATTCTGTGCCAGCAAAGGAAGATTTACACTCAAGACTCTTTTGAGAAAGAGACTTATTTGGGAAGGAAGAGTCTAGGAAAGTAACTGCCTCTCCCAGGATGATGAAGGACAGCCTGCACCTGAACAGGCAGACAGCCTTATATAGGGTGTCTTGGGAGCGGACTTCTCTCAGGGAGAAGCTTTTCAGTTAAGCTCAGAGATTGGGTAGTTTAGTTGCTCAGGGGCAAAGATGGCTCTGATTTCGGTGCCAAACTGTGTTCTTTCACTGATTCATTTTAGATTTTCGGATCTAATACAGTCAGGGCATATTTCTTTCACTATCTCAGATTCTAGGGACAAAGTGTGTTTCTTTAGCACTGGTTTCAGAGTCAGGGCCTGTTTCTTTGTTTCTGGGTTTAAAGATAACATGTTTCTTTCCCTGGTTCATGTCTCAGATCCAGGGTGTGTTTCTTTCACTGGCTCTGGGTTCAGAGTCAGGGTGCTCAGAGATTACCTGGTTTCATGTTTCAGTTGGTCAGGGACATTGTTGGCTCTGGTTTCAGATCCTGGGTGTTTTTCCTTCACTGGCTCTGGGTTCAGGGCCAGAATGGGTTTCCTTTGGCTGCCAATTTTACCCTATCGTTTGACTAAATTGATTACTCTGTCTTTTCTAAGTATTTAGGTTTGGTAACAGTTAAATAGGGTAAAATATTTATATCCTGCAACTTTTTGATAAAGTGGTAAAGATCTCAAATACAAAAGGTCATTATGCATTACTGTTGAAAAGCATATGAGCAAAACTCCCACCATTAATCCTATAATTGAATCTAAGAACACTACAGAATGTATCCCAAAAAAATACAGAAAAAATGATTGCTAGAAAATTGTAATTTTATTTTTCAACACCTTTAGTCAATGATTTAGAGTAAGAATTAAATGCATTGAAGAAAAAAGGTAATTCATGGAGGGTAAAGTGTGTTGCTACTTTCAGAGGAGGTGAGAGTAGTAAGAAATGCATAATGTAAAAATCACAATGAAATTCTCTAAGTTTTAATTGCAATTAAAGGTGCCCAGCATACCAAAGATGCAGTAAAATCATTTTCTTTCAACTGAACACACTGTGCTTTCTTACAACATTTTCAAAAAAGAATCATGAGAACTGAAATTTTGTACAGATGGTTGATTTTTCTATAATGCTTAAAACATGGTATTAAAGGGACATTTTCAAGCAAAGTGCAATATTGAACAAAACCAAGAAAAATTATATACCTTTAAATCTAAAATGTTGTTCTCAACATGGCAGAACACAAGCTATTCCTTTTCCCTTGCTTTCAGTTCATTTGTATGATCTATGAACATTTAGTTAAAAATAAAGGGTTAAGCAAATACCTAGAGAATGCCTGACTTCAGTTCCTGAGAACTAAAAAATTGAATATGCTTGAACAGTGTTTTTATTTTTAGTTATTCTAGCCATAAGGGAAAGAATATCTGGGAAGATGCCAAAGGTGTAGATAGTATTTTTAAATAAATAGCAAAATCTAGAAGCCTAATAAAATTTATAATCTAAGTAAATAAGCAAAAATGACTATCATTTATTGATTTCTCACTACGTGATAGGTACTTCATCTCTACTCCCCTTGTGTCATGTTCACAACATTTCTTCCAATTCTCACCCCATCCACACTCAGATTCTCCCTTCTCCCACCCTAACCCCTCTACAAATAAGGAATTTGAAACTTCAATATTAAGTAAGATATTAAGAGCCAAGGCCTAAGGCTATAAAGCAGACTCAATTTGAAAATAGTTTCACACAGTGCCACAGCTCATTATGCCATGCTACTTCTAAAGATATACAGAACTACAAGCATGTAGTTTGTATTTTCCAAAGCACTTATAGCAACTTTTGTTTGCTGCTAATTATAAATATTATATATGTTTTGGAAGACATTTGTAAATTACACAGGCAAAAATGAGGAAATCATTAATTATGTCAACCATATTATGACTTCTATCACAGATACTGTACAGCACTGCCCAACTTCATTAGGGGGGTTATCCTCTTAGAGCTTGGCAAGGTTGTGGCAGCCCACGTTCGGTCCCCAGCACTATGCAAGTTTTCTTAGCTAAAGAGAGACAGCTAACATGAAGGCATAGCTTGTTACTAAAGACAATCTTCAGTAATAAATTACTATGTAATAGTGAGGACTTCCCTTACAGCTGTGTTGTAGGAGCTGCGGGTTGCATTCCTGCCGCCCCAGCTCCTGGTTGCCTGGCTAGCTTATGCCCCGAAATAACAACACACAAATTGTATTCTTTTAAACACTGCTTGGCCCATCATATCTAGGCTCTTCTCGGCTAACTCTCGCACCTGGACTAGCCCATTTCTAATAATCTTTGTAGCCCACGAGTTGGCTTACCGGAAAAGATTCAGCATGTCTGACCTGGCGGCTTGCTTCATCGCGTCTGGCTCTGAGAGGAGCTGCATGATTTCTGAGCTCACTTCCTCTTCCTCCCAGCATTCTGTTCTGTTTACTCCACCTATCTAAATTCTGCCCTATGAGGCGAAGCAGTTTCTTTATTACTTAACCAATGAAATCAACAGATTGATATATGACACTCCCACATCACAGCTGACCTTTGGATCACACCTCAATATTCCCAGCTCTTTGGAACAGAGCTGGGAGGATCTTGAGTTCAAGGTCATATTGGAACAAATTAAGAGAGAGGAAGAGTTGGAGAGGGGAAGAGGTAGCGAGAGAAAGATGGAAATGGAGGGGGGAAGGAGGGGAAAGTCACTCTCTTTCCTCTATCCTCAACTACATTGTTCCCCATAATCATGTACAATGATCATTGAGAATTTTTTTTTAAAAGAAAGAACATTCCTTAATAAACTTCCATCATGCTTCTATTCCCTTGAGGGTGCTTTCTCTTTTTAGAGTGTACACAATGTGCAATGGCATCCATTCATCTGAGTTTGGAGTACATGGAAATAGTGTGTCACAGCATCCAAACCAGCTTTTTGTGTACACTGAATGTTTTTTAAAAAGTACCTTTTCACAATCTAAACAGTTCTTACAACATTACTTAGAATGGCTATATTGTATACTCCATTGCTTACAGGATAGTTCATCTATGTAACCTCCAATATTGGAGTTTTCCCAAGTATTTAGTTCTAAGTAGGATATACAAAATGTCCAAGTCTATCTTACCAACCTACTCGGTAATTACTTCAGAGCGGAAAATTCTTGCAGACACCTTGGTAAAAAAAAAAATATATATATATATGGCAACTAAACAATACCAGTAATAGCACCATATGTTCTCTTAAGACAGTTCACTAAGAATTCAGAACTATTTCTGTAGTGGTCCTCTGACCTCCATATGCACTATCCTTCATATGTAGCCATCCATATGTTCATGAGTATATACACATGAATAAATGTAACTAAATGTCTAAGATTTAGAAAAAGAACACAAGTGTGAAATATAAATAAATATTTATACAATCAGTGGGTGAATCAGATCCCTTTGAGCTTTACAACAAAGACAGATACCATATAGGAAATCTGCAGGGTTCAAGTGAAGTCCTGACTTCATGTGTGCTGTTGGCATGGGCATATTCCTCAAAGAATACTTGTGGGAATCAATATCTTCCACCTTGTGGGTCCAGGGATTGAATTAACATTCACATCATCAGGCTTGTTGGCAAGTACTTTGATGACTGAGCCACACCAGTCCATCCACAAGGAATAAATTTGATCTCGAATTTGTTGTTATTCAGAGACCACAATTTTTTAGTGGAATTAGCCAGTGATCTGAACACACATGTTGATTAATCTATGTTATGGCCAGTGGTTTCAAATATTATATAGTTCATATTTCAGTTTCTTACGTGGTTTCTTCTTAGGTTCACTGCTCAATATAGAACTCTGTTCTCACACCACTTTTGTCTACCACTTTTATTTTATAGATAGTTTACTAACTATCTACAAACATATGTAAAGAAATACTGCCTTATCTTCATTTTAAATTATTTTTAATCTGCACAATAGCCACATACATTTATGGGGCAAGTATAATATCTGAATCAAGGTACACACTGTACAGTGAAGAAATCAGAATAATCAACAATATCTGTCTTTCAACAGATTTTTTGCTTCTTTGAGAAAAAGCTGCTGTTAACTTTAAATCTCTTCAGATACCAAGCGATGTGTTATGATTCTCATTTATAACGTTGCAAATTTGAATTTTGCCTCTTCTCTTAATTAAAAATATATCTGAAATTTCGCTGATCAAAGTAGATTTATTCCATGTATCTACAATTCCTAGCTTATTTAATTTTACCATCAGATTATATTAATTTTCTCCTTTTCACTTATTTAAGGATAGTTTTTGCTCTTATATATTGATGACCTGCATAATTTATTTTCACATTTTATTTGTGTGTATGTGTGAATGCTTGTGTGTGTGTGTGTATGTGTGTGCACGCGTGTGTGTATGCACTCCAAGGTATGTTACATGCATATGAGTGTGCTCATGGAAAATCCAGATTCTGTCTTCCTCTATACAGATCTGTCTTGATGCTTTGGGATAAATTCTCTTACTGAACTGGTAGCTCATTGCTAGGCTGACTAGGCTGGATCACCAGCAAGCTCAAGAAATCCTCCAGTCTCCACTCACCAAATATGATAGTTTAAACCACATGGATCCATTGCTGATTTTTATGAGGGAGCTATGGATTCAAACTCAGGACTTCATACATTTACAACAAACACTCTTTTTCAATGAATCATCTCCCCAACGCTCTTATTTCTATCTTGTAATAAAGACATACCATGAATCTTTCTAAGCACATTGTTGAAAACTTTTCACAGGTTTTAAAAAGTGATATAGTCTTCAGTGTTGCTTTCTAAACAGTTCAACACTGTGACTTTCATTTCTCCTCTGATTCCATAACTAGTAGTTTTAACAAAGTAATTGTAAGATCTAGGTAATTTTATATTTATCATTAATTTTTCTTTGTCCCTTATTTCACCTTTTCCTGAATGGAGATAACAATATGTATATTTTATGAGTTCTACTCTTTGTAATTTACTAAAGTTTTCATGATCACCTAACATATAATCAAAGTTTTAAAATAAAACTTATAGCACAACTAAAATAATTTGTAATCTCTTTTAAGCTATAAACTAGTAAATCCATCCGTGTTATTTTCACTATAGTTGGTCTAACAAACACTAAGTTTCAGGGCTGGAGAGATGTCTCACTGGTTAAGAGCACTTGTTCTTCTAGAGGTCTCAGGTTCAATTCTCATCATGTATATGATATCTCACAGCTGTCTATAGCTCCAGATCCAGGGAATCTGATACCTTTTCCTGGATCTTCTAGATTCCTTATACAGACTTGGTAAAGAGAAATACATTCAAATAAAATATACATATAAAATAAAATTTAAAAATTAAAAACTTCTCCCATATCCACCCTTCCTCCGTCTCAATTATCCCATTCCCCCAAGCTCTCCCCAGTGCTTCCCTTCTCCCTTCTCTCGCCCCATCTCACCTTCTTCCCTATCCATCCCCACCCCCCTGATCCCAACTTTTGCCCGATGATCTTATCAACTTCCAATATCCAGGAAGATAAATATATGTTTTTCTTTGGTTTCACCTTCTTACTTAGCTTCTCTAGGATCATGAACTATAGGCTCAATGTCCTTTGTTTATGGCTAGAATCTGCTTATGAGTGAGTATATAGCCATATTCCTCTTTTGGGGTCTGGGTTATCTCACTCAGTAAAATGTTTTCTATTCCCATCCATTTGCAGAAAAAGTTCAAGATAACATTGGTTTTTACCGCTGAGTAGAACTTTAAAGTATATATGTGCCACACCTTCCTTATCCATTCTTCTATTGAGGGGCACATCAGTTATCCTAACCAAGGGAGCCATTTTAAGGTTGGCTAGAGTCTTGGCTCTAGAGGGGTTCCCAGGTGTCCAAGAGGGTTTCTCCAACGAGTCCATGGGCAGCAGAGGAGAGGGTGCCTGAACTGGCCTTATCCTATAGCCACACTGATGAATATTTTGCATATCACCATAGAACCTTCAGCTGGCAATGGATGGAGATAGAGACAGCAATCTACATTGGAGCACTGGACTGAGCTCCCAAGGTCCAAATGAGGATCAGAAGGAAGGAGAACATGAGCAAGGTAGTCAGGACCTTTAAGGGGTGCGTCCACCCACTGACACAATGGGACTGATCTAATGGGAGCTCACCAAGGCCAGCTGGACTGGGAGTGATGGAGCATGTGACCAAACTGGACTCTCTGAATGTGGCTGACAATGAGGGCTGACTGAGAAGCCAAGGACAATGGCACTGAGTTTTGATTCTACTGCATGGACTGGCCTTGTGGGAGCCTAGTCTGTTTGGATGCTTATCTTCCCAGACCTGGATGGAGGGGGGAGGACCTTGGACTTCCCACAGGGCAGGAAACCCTGACTGCTCTTAGGACAGGAGAAGGAGGAGGAGAGGGAGTGGGAGGAGTGGGAGGGAATTGGGAAGAGGGGAGAAGGTGGAAATTTTTAATAAATAAATAAATTTTTAAAAAAGAATATAGCTTAAAAGCTATGCTTATGATGGTTATGCAAGTATTAAATCACAGAGTTGAGTTGATTGTTCACGGAATCTACAATCTATGCTTTCTTTTTAACTGAAAAATAAAGTGCTTGATCTGATTTTAGAAGTTTTATTTTGACAAATGTAGTCATTCTTCAAAGATATTATTTACTCAAATCTATTTATCATGGTGAAAATAAATCATCCAATTGGATAGGAAAAAAATTAAAAACTGCTTCTCTACGTATGATTTTAATTTTGTAAAATACCTTTGTAGATTGAATATTCAATATGTAGTATAAAAACGTTCAGAGAGTTAAGATAGTGTTTGAGAAATGTTACTTTGTTAGCCCTTTAATCATTAATGGGTAGTACTAGAGAATCCTTAGTTACAGTGGAGAATCTTTAGCTAAAATGACAAACAACAGTTTGGAGTATAAAGCCAACAGGCATTCTAAGAAGGATATGGGGAAAGCACGATTATGATAACAAGAGGAAGGCAAGAAAATGAGAGGAAATGCTAGTACTCTTTAGGTGCTGAATATCTGCAATACACTCTTACAAGTGTTTTACATATAGTGCCCCCTTTTTTTCTGTGGTCTCATAAGGTTGACAGCATTATAATCTACATTTTTCTATTGATGATGTTCAAAGGCAAAGAAGTTATATAAAAGCCAAATCCTTTATACAGAAATGGTGGCAAAAAGATTCTGAGGAATCTATACCTATCATATCAGTAGAGACCCTACTGAAAGAAACTAAGTAGGATAAAAGTATTGACTTTGAAACATACCAAAGGAAATAAAAACATAGGTTCAAATTTATATTTATACAAAACCTAAGAATCCATTTCATCCTCATTAGGTCTATGACTATAGGCAATTTACTCAACTCTTCTGAAGTTTGCATTTCTTAGCTATAAAGAGAAAATTATACTTCCTTAGAATTATGAGAATTTAATATTATAATTATACATATAATAACATATGTTATAATAATATACTAAACATTATAATGGTATAAACATAATATGTGGAGATAAAGGAAATATAATAGGAAGAATGTGGTGTAACCCAATTATGGCATGTTCCTCAAATTTCTTAAGAAGGTACTTTCATAAATTATTAAAGGAAACATTGGTGAATCTTTACATAGTATGTTCAAATATCCCATAACATTTCCCCCTTTTTGTCTAAATAAAAAGGAAAGGTTTTAACTATGACACGGTAAAACTATATACGATAAGAAAAATAAGTAGAAACATGGCATATCCATCTTAGTTCACTCATGCCGCTTATCAGTCTAAGGTGTATTTATTTTAAGAGATTTGATCATATTAGAAACTGAAGTTTAGATTCAATACAGTAGTAGCAGTTTTTTGCATATGGATCCACTTAAATGAACATCAAAATGTCAGCAAATATATGATATACTATATAACTTAAGTTTTTATTTATACTTAATTTTCTTATTTCCACATATATACACAAACATACATGTACAAAAATCAGGTTTATTTGATTTAGACAAATTTAATCATGTAATCTTATTTCATTTGTATAGTTTCATGGCCTTATCACAATCTTCCTATATCAATATGAATTTAAAAAATTATGGCATATCCTTATGGCTTAGACTGTCCCTATTTAATCAACTTTATATTTAAAGGTTCTGTTACATTCAATTAACAAAACCCAAGAAAGAAAATGCTTGTATATCAGTAGGTTGTGGTGTAGCCCTTTGCTTCTTTATCAGTGAGGGCATCCACTTAGAGATGGACAGCAGCCTAACACACAGAAGCATTCATAAACACAAACAATATCTTTGTTTTCTTTCCCTTATCACTTCTCATGTATGAACAGCTAATAGGTTTGCTCATGGCAAAGGAAAAGTGTGGGTTTAAAATCATATGAAAATCCAAAATTGTTAAAATCCAAAATGTTCTAGTCACTGGTAGGATACCACAAGTTCAATACTCTGTCTCAGATGAGATATCTCCGTCAAGGAACATTCACATAGCACACAGTTTTCTTAGTATCTCCAAGAGAGAAAAAAACCCTCTAATCTTTACTGTGCAATGTGCCTTTTTCATACAAGTTCATATTCTCCCATTCATAGAAGGTGACAAAATGATACATTTGCCTAAAAAGATAGCACATCAAATAAAGGAATTTTCTGCCAAGTCTGATGACCTAAATTCAATTCCTGGGGAACATACATATAGTAGAATCCCCACAACTTCTCCTCTGATCTCAAATTTCAATTAATGGCATGAGCACATAAACACACACACACACACACACACACACACACACACACACTAAAATGGCACATTCATAGGATGGACATTACAATGACAGCTTTTTATTGATCCTTTATATAAGGCCAAGATCTATGTGCACTCTTTATGTTTGTTTTTTGCTTATTCTCTGCTCTGTAATACAAAGATGTTCTTGAAGATATCAAAAAGTCCTGCATATATGGGTAAGAGTCATTTGTAGTAAGAGAGGGCCTACTTTTCATCCCGGCCACCCAGCTAGCTTACACCTAAAAAAAAACCACACAGAAATTGCATTAAACGCTGCCTGGCACATTAGATCTAGCCTCTTCTTGGCTAATTCTTACATCTTGATTTAACCCATTTCTAATAATCTGTGTAGAACCACAAGGTTGTGGCTTACCGGGAAAGATTCAGCATGTCTGACTCTGGCAACTGCATGGCAGCTCTCTCTGCCTGCCTTCTTCCTAGCATACTGTTCTGTCTGCTCCACCCACCTATGGGCTACCCTATCAAAAGGTCAAGGCAGTCCCTTTATTAATCAATGAAAGCAACCCAAATACAGAAGGATCTTGTACACAAATTCCCCTTTTCTGTTTAAGCAAAAAAGAAAGGCTTTCCCTTTAACTTAGTAAAATTAAATAAAACAAAACAGTTATCAAGCAAGAATTACAGTTATAATATTTATATCTATTTTTTCTTTTATCATAACAAATGAAAACTATAATAATAACTATCCATTCTGCAACTCCATCAAAGACTCCAGAAGCATATAAGATTACCTAAGTAAGCAGCTTCCAAATCTCTAGAATTAACAGAGACATCTCGCTGCCTGGACAGCCACCCAAAGTTTCTCTGTACCATTGGAGCATACATCTTCAGCCTTCAGGCCCATAGTATCCAGCAGACTTTTCCATGAAGCAGGAAATTTCAAAGACAGTTCAGTCACTTTCTTCTGTATCCTGCAGAATGTCTTGTAGACTCTTTCATGAATTAAGAACCCCGAAGGATCATCTCACCTTTAGGCAAGTTCAGCAGTCATTTCTCTACAGGTTCTCTGTGTCCATTTTATGTAACAGTCCAAGCAAGAGCAGTTTCTTGCCCAAATGGCTAACCAACTCCATAAGGAACCCCTTTGATGCCTATCTTTCTCTTGAAGTAGATTGGTGCTGCTAGGAGCAGACATGTCTCATTGTCATGAAAAGCTCTAAGTTATTAAATATTAAATGCCATATTATAGTATTTGAAAGATATGAAGAATACCTATCTAATGAAATATATCTCTATATATCTAGAAAATCTAACATGACTACAAGCTTGAATATTATCGATGATTATCCATTAACAACCTATGTATATCCTAATTATATATTATATTTTAAATGAACTACACAATCACAATACCTTAATCAAGAGCAGAAATACATAATAAAATTGACCTTAAATTTATATCACCAATGCAAAATTTATAGCAATGTAAATAATTCATATCTATATCATATCCCCCTTTAAATATAAAAGAATATTTATAAACAATATTTGGGAATATGGGCACAGTTTTTTCTCTCCAAACTGCTTCATTCTGAATGGGGGTGCTGTACATCAGGTCTTTCATTGTGTATTCTGTATGCTAGGTTTATCTCAGTCAGCAGTTGGGTGAAGTAATTTTTTCAGGACATGCACAGCAACCTTTCAGGAGGGCATGGTCTATCATACCATATTGGTCTAGAAGCAATCCACAGGGTCTCATCTTCTGTGGAAACAAAAGAAGAGCCTCTTTTCTAAAGCACCATATCCTTAGACCCAAATTTGGAAGTCATGATACATTTAAAATATGTATGTTGGTTTAGTTTGGCAGCACATACAATGAAATGTTTTTCTGTACTTAGATCCTTCACAGTGAAAAAATTTAAAGAATAAGATAATAAAATAATAAAAAGAATCCAGGCTCTCTGTGAATTTTCCATTTTTTACGTGGCTTATTTTTCTTTATGACTTTACTCTGTCTCTTTAAAGACTTTAACCTTTTTTAAGCATTAACTTTACTTTTTGACTTTTTAATACTCCTTTTCTCTCTCTCTCCCAAGACTATATATGTCTATCTAACACTGTGCCCCATTTAGAGGTCTTTTATGTCTGAATCTGTCCTATTGCATTGTCTTTTATTCTCTACTGTCTTGAAGAGCTTTCAAAATGCTAAACAGCTTGGTTGCAGCTGCTCTGAATGCTGGCTCCATCTCTCTCCAATTTCAAAATGGTGGACGTACCATTTCTGCTAGCTCTGGGTCTGCCAGGTAGGAGCCACACTCAGAAGTTTAACCCTGAGACTGGGCATGCAGCGCATAAACTCTTTTTATCTGAGTTACAGCCAAATCTGCCATGCAGAGCAGTGAGTAACCTGTCTGAGTTACAGCCAAATTGGACACACAGAGCAGTGCAAAGCCTGGAATCACCTCTCTGTATAGCGGCAGAAATCTGCCATGCTCTCCTGCTTGTGTGCACCTTGTAGGGTTAAACCAGCCCCTTTAGAGGGCGGGTTTGCCTCGGGCGAATGTATACTGATAAATCGAGCGCACAGGAGGCTGCTCGTCCCTTTTCCTGCTTCCTGTGCTACGCGGGAACCTCGGTTCTGTAAGTTTATTTCACCATTAAAGCTGTATATATTTCTTTACTATCTGTCTGCATTTATTTATGCCGCTACATTTGGCCCCCCCGTGAGGCTTTGCGGATACCTGCCCCAAATCGGAGGCTCCTGGGGGCGACCACTCCCAGTGGCACCTCCCCATCCGGAGGTCTCCCTTGGCGTGCAGACTATACCCTCTCAACACTGCGCCTTGCCGGTCTGACTATGGCTGCAGAAGCAGCTGAGATTCTGAGCAACTCGATTTTTCCTGGCGCCTGCTAGAAAGTCAAATGGGACGGGAGAATTAGCACTCGCCGGCGGTTTGGAATCTGGAATCGGCCAAGTCTGTGCGCCCCGCCCTGCCCGACAGTAGCACAAGCGCCTCTGTAACAGCGTGATCAGTCTCTGTTGCCCTCCCACCTCCGCCGGTGCTCGGGTCACGTGACAGCGGCCCTGCGAGCCGGCTCAATCACGCCGGCATCCCTTTGATTTGTTCACTTTGACGGCTTTCTCTCTGTTCCTTTTCTGGCCCAATTGCTATTTATCAGCCTGGTGTCTGCTCCAATTTTTGTTTTTGAGTCATTTATTTCAGACTTAGGCCAGGTGGACTCAAGTGGACTCTTTCACCACCACTGGCAGGAACCGGTCATTACAGGAAAAAGATGTTTTTCTTTTATAAATAAAATGTCTGAGAACATGACTGTTTTAGATTTTAACAGCCTTTTTGAGTGTACCATGTGGGAGCTTTTACAAGAGGTGTTTATCACCCCACAACTCTGGATATTTCCGGGATTCGTAGTTTTCCTTGGCACTATATGGTTTAACAATAGAAGTATGATAAAGTCTCTTAAGGCAGAGGTTGAACGTTTAAAAATTATTGAAAATGACAACAATCTTCTCAAGAATCAGTTTGAAGTTCTCCAGGAAGAAAACAGATCTTTGTTTAACATGACTCGGTTAACTGAGCAAAATTTAGAAAAGGTACAGGCCGATGT
>NC_022026.1:32944205-32972391 GCF_000317375.1 Microtus ochrogaster
ATTCCCTTCTCAGATCTTTGATGGAGTTGAAGATTATTTAATTGTAGTTACTCCCTACATTATTTAGACACCTTGAGATAGAATGTCTAGCAAAACTTTTGTTCTCAATATTGTTTGTTATATTTATCATTTGTTATTATTGTTTACAGTTGTAATTGGTTTATTTCTGTCTTATTTAGACAAAAGGGGGAGATGTAGGGTTAAGCCAGCCCCTTTAGGGGGCGGGTTTGCCTCGGGCGAATGTATACTGATAAATCAGGTGCACGGGAGGCTGCTTGTCCCTTTTCCTGCTTCCTGTGCTACGCAGGAACCTCGGTTCTGTAAGTTTCTTTCGCCATTAAAGCTGTATATATTTCTTTACTATCTGTCTGCACTTATTTACGCTGCTACAGCACCTAGTAAACCTGATCCCCACTGCCTGCCCAGTCAGGGAGCGCTGAGTCACAGGCATGGTCTCAGCCAGTTTCCTCCCAACCCTAGTGGGCACAGAAAGTCCCTGGGCCAACAAACTTCATTGAAATGCTTTATAGCTGGTGTTTGTACTTGTGGCACAGCCTGAGAAGCCGTGTTTTAAAACCATGCAGCTTTTTTTTGTACGGCTGCTGAGTCAGGAAATTCTCTCTGCACCAGCAAATGGCAAAAAGCTGTGTTAACCTCTCTCTCTCTCCTTTTTAAGCCCTCTCAGGTTTTTAAGTGGATTTAGTCCATCACATTGAGGCACCAATCTGTAGTAAGAGAGGGCCTGCTTTTCGTCCCAGCCACCCAGCTAGCTTACACCCAAAATAATCACATTGAAATTGCATTAATTAAACACTGCCTGGCACATTAGATCTAGCCTCTTTTTGGCTAATTCTTACATCTTGATTTGACCCATTTCTAATAATCTGCGTAGAACCACAAGGTTGTGGCTTATCAGGAAAGATTCAGCATGTCTGACTCTGGCAACTGCATGGCAGCTCTCTCTGCCTGCCTTCTTCCTAGCATCCTATTTTGTCTGTTCCACCCACCTAAGGGCTACCCTATCAAAAGGCCAAGGCAGTCTCTTTATTAATCAATGAAAGCAACCCAAATACAGAAGGACCTCCTACACCAGTCATTTTATCAAAAATATGTATGTATTTACTTTTATCTACTGCACAGAAAAGCAGCTTGTTAGAGAAACTGGATTACAATATAAGTGAAACATTTTGCAAAAACAATATGGAGATGGATTGATCCCTGTACATGTGACATGAAGAAACAAAAATTATAAACTCTGTTATAGGTTAAAAATAGTTAATGAAACAGAGAAGATACATTGCATAATGCTAAAAGTGAGGAAGTGATCATGTATTAAAAGAGCACATTTGTCAGGGTCACAGTGAACATGAAACAAGCAAAAGATCTATCAGGATGAAATGAACATTAAAGGGAACAAGCTAGTTGCAGAAATTAAAGAGAAGATATGACATTAATTTTTTAAGGACTAGTGGTGATAAAACATTTGCTGATCACAAGGAAGCAAAGAAATCCATTCATAAGTTTGTCAAAGTCGTCAGTAATGAAAACTTTACACTATAGCAAATCTATAATGTTGATGAAACATCACTATTACATCATTATCCCTAAAAAGACACTACTGAGCTGATGAAACAGTCTTTACAGGGATGAAGGATGCCAACAACCTTGCTGGAATATGCCAATGCAGCCATCATTCTTAAGGGTAAGGTGATTGTAATTGAGAAAAGCTTGCATCCTTGTTGTTTAACAGAGTGACTCTCTTACCTGCTTATCACCACACTACCAAAATGTCATGCTTTCTAATTGGTTTCACAGAGCTAGACTGGATAATGACTTTAATTTAGAGCTGAAGAGATCTTTCAGCAAATCAACACTCTTGCTGCATAATGCTGATGACTGGAGTTCAATCCTTAGAACCCACAATGAAGGAAAACGCCTGCTCCTGAAAGTTGTTCTTGACCTCCAAACCCACACCATGCTATGTGCATGCACACACACACACACACACACACACACACACACACACACAATTAATTTTTTTTTAAAAAAAAAATTATTCCTAGATAACTGTTCTCATTCTGCTGGTAAAACCTTGTGGAAAGCATTTCCGCACTAAACTTTCTTTCAAACTTAGCTGCATTTGTTAATTCATTTGAGTTGGGTGTGCAAAGATCAATGAAGAATAAGCTTGTTACCGGCAATGAACAGAGTTATAAATATGGAAGATTTTACAGGCTAACTTGAAGAAGCCTACAGATACAACTGCCAGTACTTGAAACTCAGTGACTATAACACAACCATTCATACCCATTTGCTGTGGTCTGCAACTACATTTAGTGACTATGAATAAGAGGTGATGACCTTGAAGGGTAGTATACGTTGATTAAGAAAAAAAAAGTCTAGCCTCCTTACATATGCAAAAATGTATACCATCAGAGTTCATCAGTAAAGTGGAAGATGTAGATATTGAAGTTTTAACATGAATAATGAGGGTTCAGTTGTTCTTAGATCGATGGTAGAAGTATTAAAACAGTACTGAGCCAAGGTATTCAGGATGTTAATGAAGACTGAGATGGTATTGTTAACACTATGAAGAAAAATGCCTAATGATAATGTGGCAAAGAAGTGTCATGTGTTTATTGAAAAATGTACATTCATAACTCCATCATATGTAAAATCAAAGGGAGATATCCAACACACACATACACAGCCACATTTGTTAATGAGGCAGATAAACTTGGAGAAAAGACATTCAAAATTCATAGAACAAAATACTTCCTCAGTCCTAGAAAATTCACTTTCCAGTCCCTGAATTGTTTCTGATATTTATTCCTACCAGAAACAAAAATGCAGCACATAGTAGGCTTTTTATTTAAATATAGCATCATAGATGGAGACTAAAAGTTGCTGTTGTTTGCTGTTGGTTACAGCTGATGCAGGCTTGAATCCAATGTGCTGCTTAGTTACCTTCAAGACATTAAGAAAATCAATACTTATCAGTAGTATATAAATTTAGAATCAGGATGAATGTTGGTCCCAAACACATACACATATTGTTCATGTGGGTGGCTAAGATAATGACACATTTATGTTCTGATGGTTCAGTGTACACAAACTTCATTGCATGCTATAAATTATTAAAACTATTGTATAAAATTACCTTCAAGCAATGTGTCTAAAAAACAAGTGAATTTCATGTTTATACTAAGCTCCAATTTCCAAGATATCTCAATATGCAAATCAAATATTTAAAATTTTTAAAAAACCAAGATGTTTTTAGCCCCAGATATTTCAGATAAGAGACTTCAGCTGCTATGTATACCATCAACTATTATTCAGTCCTTAAGATAAAGTATAGCTAGATGAAACTTTATAATATTATGATAAATAAAATGAAATAATCCAGCACCAAAAGGCACTTAGAGCAATAAAATTCATAAGGACAAAAAGTAGAAATGAGTGATCATTTGGGAACTTATTGGTTAATGATATTATGGTTTAAGAATGGCAGGTGTGCGTGATGAATTTGATACCTGATGTAACAGTGTTCAGAGGTGTGACCTTGAGGGGGTGATTGGACAAAGAGGGCTCACTGATCTACTGATGAGCTTATAACTGAATGAGATATCAAAATACAGGATCTAGTTGGAGGAAATAGGTCATGGTGGCTCATAAATTTACAGTCTATTTTAGGGCCTTGGCACCTTTCTCTGTAGTCCTCTTTCCTGGTTGGCATGTGGTGAGCAGCATCCTGCTGTTCATGTGTCATCATCTTCTGTCTCACCTCAGGCTACATTTGATGAATACAGCTGACCATGGACTAAACTCTCAGAAACTAGGAGCTGGAAGGAATCTTATGTTGATTTTCTTGGGTATTTCATCACAGCCAGAGAAAATTGAAGGCTAGAAATAGCCAAATAGGTCTTAGCATCTCAGTTTGGAATGATGAAAAGGACTGGAGATGCATTGTGGTGATGGTTGCACTAGAATATCAAAATATTTAACACCATAGACTTGTACATTTATATATACACACACACACACGTGTGTGTATGTGTGTATACTCAAAGTAAAATATCTCCTAGGGTAACTTTTAGATTGACAGTATGGTGCCTCTCTCTGAATTATTGCAAGATATAAAATGAACAATAGGTTAGAAAAGTGTGTATTTTGTTGGCTTCCTACTGTAAGTCATACTTTCATAGCATGATTCCATGTGTACAAGTACCTATAAACATATAATGTTTCCTCCATTATAGCATGAACACCCACCAATAATGCTCAAGCAGTTGATTTTGTTCAAGTAAAAAAAATGAAAAACAAAACCCCTACAGGTTAAGAGAATAGACTATCTGTCTTGGATAGAAACCTCACATTCTGATTGGCTTTATTCAATCATCTTGGTTAAGGAACCACTGTAGGAAGGCAGGCTTACCATACAGAGCATAAAAGAGATAGGTAGAATAATTAGTTCTTTAATGAGGGACTACTATTCTTTACCAGAATCCCCATGCCTAGTGCAGAAGCATACAGACTGTATGTAGTAAGTCTGCCCACTTTTCTGAATTAAAAGCAAAAACATTTTCTTAACTTCAGTCTGTATTCTAAGCATGCTTTCCTTAACACTGGGCATTTTCCTCAATATTTTCCTCAATTCTTAATCTGTATCTAAAGCTTCCCTCCCTGCTAGGTGGCTGCTTGAGCTTATGATTCTGACCTCCACACCAGCTTCAATGGCATAGCTTTTTCTCTTTCTCCTCCATTCTCCTCCTCTGGGTAGAAGCTGCTGTTTTACAGCCTGCCTGCCTCCTTATGATTTTTCTTTTGAACTCTAATGAAATTGTCCTTAAGCTTTAATTTGAATCCATTCTAAAATTTTATTATTAATGAAACTAAGAACTATGATGATCGTTCCTGTATCTCTCAATCATAAAGCTAGGCTCTGGGTCCTAATGTTCACACACACACACACACACACACACACAATTTTTTCATACTTTGGATTAAAACTGAGGAGAATCTTCTGTCTCTATCCTACCCATACTGTAACATTTTTATGACTTATAAGAAACAGAATGTACAAAAACCAGAAAGTAGACATACAGAGATAATTTTGCTATAATAACTAGAAAGAAAAGTCTTTGTAAGGCTTCTTTGGATGAACCACTAACATTTGCAGCATGAGATTTCACTGAGTGACCCTAGTTCTCAGTGCCCATCAGAAAGTGATAGTATTACCGGGTGGTGGCGGCACACGCCTTTAATCCCAGCACTTGGGAGGCAGAGGCAAGCAGATCTCTGATGGAGGAAGGTCATTGGTTAATAAAGAAACTGCTTGGCCTGATAGGTTAGAACATAGGTGGCTAGAGTAAACAGAACAGAATGCTGGGAGGAAGAGAAAGTGAGGCAGACACACTTTCCTAGATCAGATGCAATGGAGCCAGACATGATGAATCTCCGTTCCAGTAAGCTACTGCCTCAAGGTGCTACATAGATTATTAGAAATGGGTTAAGAGAGTTAGCCAAGAAGAGGCTAAATATAATGGGCCAAGCAGTGTTTAAAAGAATACAATTTGTGTGTTGTTATTTCGGGGCATAAGCTAGCCAGGCGGCTGGGAGCCGGGTGGCAGGAACGCAGCCCGCAGCTCCTACTATAGATCTCAGTGAGTTCGAGGCTAGCCTGGTCTACAAGAGCTAGTTCCAGGACAGGTACCAAAGCTACTGAGAAACCTTGTCCCTTGTCTCAAAAAAAAAAAAAAACAAACAAACAAAGCAAAAAAGAAGAAGAAGAAGAAGAAGAAGAAGAAGAAGAAGAAGAAGAAGAAGAAGAAGAAGAAGGTAGTATCGTTACCAAATAATAGGCTTTAAAATATAGATCAACTAAGTTGCCTGAGATCATGTACTTGAACAGGTATCATAACCTCCTTCATGATACTGTTACCAAAAAGAGATCCTTGTCCCAGCTCATGTATATACATGAAAATGTAGACTTTGAAAGTAGTGTTAGCTTTTTGTTTAGTTGTACTCTGAACAAAGAAAGCCAGGAAGTATTGTGGCGGAATTATTTTTACACAATAAATACATTTTGGTGTTTCAGTTCCTTGCCTATAAGTAAGTATTAAATTTATCTGTAATGGTGATTAGGACTGACTGGGAAAAAAATTCTTATAAGGAATGGTCACATATTAAGAATATAACCATGGAAACATAAATACAGATAGAGGGCAAGGCATTCTGAATTCTAAAGCTTGGACTTTGTAAAGGAATTGACAAGAAAAAGCCTGATGTTGAGAATGGCTCAGTTATTATCAGTTGTTGAAGCCATTCTGACAATCAGGTGCAATGCAGAAGGCCAGACACATTCTCAAAAAAGGTTAAGGTTTCCTTGGCAACTATCAAATTCATTGTTAATATCCCTAAGGAAGTTTTTGGCCAATAGTGACTGAACTACTATTATCTATTTTTAAACTGTCTTTTGAGTTAATTCTATTCTCCTTTCAAAATTCTTTTTCCCTTAAATTTATTTTAATTACTTAATTAATGGTTACTTAGTGAAGGTTACTGAATCTTCTTTTGAAAGAAAGGTTTTGACTCTTTCTGTCAAACAGAATTAAAGACGACAATGAACATATAACTGTTTTAAAAAGATCTGAGAAAATTCTATTGTAAAGGAGAAATCGATCCAGAAAATAATCAACCTAATTTGCAATTACAAGTGTCTGAATAATCTGATTATTAATATCAGTTATAGATTTTCATATTTGCAAACCTCATAACAATTCATTTGTCTTAGTTACCCCACAAATCAATCAAATTAAAACTTTTAATAACTCTTTTTACTCTATGGATGAAAACGATAGAAAACCAGGCATGGTCTCACACATGTTTTTGGTCCCAGGACTCAGGAGGCAGAGGTGAGTGGATATTTATTTGCTCAGTCAGTCTGCTCCTCATAAAGAGTGTCAAGTCAGCCAAGCCACTAGTAATAGCCCTTCCTCAAAAGCAAATGAACAAAACAAAAATATTGAAGACTAGTAACAGAAAACCAGAATTTTTGCCCATTTATTAGCAGGCAATCATTAACAAGTGTGAGTGAAAATGAGAAGAGATGGGAGTTATTATATCATTACACTTAATATACCATATTACAGATGTTTCTCAACTTACTGAAGGCGTAAGTCACAAACAATGCCACAGCAGTTTGGAATTATGATTAATAGGGTGGTATTTATTTAAAGGGGAAAAAAAACTTACAGATCACCGTGAGCCCTCTGCGCAACCAGGAAGGGAGCCTAGTCACCGGCGGAGCAGGAAGTGAAGAGAGAGGAGAAGGAAGTGTCCGCTTTTTTAAAGGGAGAGAGACCACGCCCCAATGGGCTGGTATCTCAGTGGCTATAGGCTGGAGGAGCAGAAGGACCTCCCGCAACACCTTACCACAGGGCTTGTTGCTAAAATTCTTTCCCAAAGGGAAAGCTAGGGAATATCTACCTCTTCTCCAGAGATTCCAATCCCAAACTGAGGCATGATTCTTCCAAAGTTCACTCCAAGAGAAGCAGTGAAGCTTCCTTACAGAGAATGGGTAAGGAGTTACTTACAGGGATGTGGTTGCTTCTCCACCTGCCACAAACAGGTCATCTGTGGAAAACCCTTAAGATGCAAGTATAAGGGCTTCCCCACAGCTGTATAGATGAAGCTACCCTTTCCTTGTCTCCCTTAGACTATATATTCTAGCCTGTCCCCAAGGCTGAGTGCAATTAAATCAAAATTGTATATCACAGGTGTATATAACAGGGAGCAGCTGGATACTCATGTGAGAGTCCACTGGCCCTCCCCATCCCTCCATGAAGGTGTATAAATAGACAGCAAGTCCAGATTGGATAATCTTTCTGCAAAAGGGTGAAGCTGAATCCAAGATGATGATTTCTTGGATGATAGGACAGTCACTCACAAGGCTGTCTAGATAAATTCTTCTGAAATTGAAAAAAAATCAATAAGCTGAAAATGTATTAAATAATCCTCAAGCATTATAGCTTAGTCAAGTTTATCCTGAACATGCTCAGAATATCTACATTAGCCTATACTTTGGAAAGGCTCATGCAAATCATATTCTGTAGCTAAGTGGTGAATATCTTACACACATTAACAGGTGGGTGAGTTATAGATACTATGACACACAAAAAACAAATAGTTCCCCAATTCTGGCAGCACAGCACACTGTAGAATTTGGTATTGTTTACCCTGTGATCATGAAGCTAATTGGGAGCTTCAGGTCATTGCTACTGCCTAGCGTTGCAGGAGTATCATACTGCATGTCACTAACCTGGGGAAAGATCAAATTTCAAAACTCAATGTTTGGTTACTATTGAATTTGTACCACATTCACATAACTTTGAATTTAAAAAATTACCAGGTAAAACATTACAAGTCAAGCCACTTTAAATCAAGCCATGATGCCCAGCACCATTTCTATTTGGAATCAACTAAGCCCTGCTTGATAGCACTCTTGGTGCCATAAGATTCTGGTGGCAGACAAGATAAAAAGTAGTCAAATTTTTTCCAAACTAAAAATGTGTGAGAAACTCTCTGATACTAAGTTAATCAATAACAACTTCATTGATACTTTCAGTTGAAGACACTGAAAGTGTTTGCAGAATTGGTTCTTAACTCTACCAAAATTCAGCAGTTCTTTTAAATGATAAAAATAAGTCAAGAAATGCACTTTATTCAAGATGATTTTCTTACTTGACCTGGATGGAGGGGGGAGGACCTTGGACTGCCCACAGGGCAGGGAACCCTGACTGCTCTTTGGACTGGAGAGGGAGGTGGAGGGGAGTGGGGTGTGAGGAGTGGGGGGAGGGGGAGGGAAAAGGGAGGAGGGGAGGAGGCGGAAATTTAAAAAAATAAATAAAAAGTAGTTGGCTTGAAAAAAATATGGTTACATTTACCAAGGACATAGCAGCTAAAATGACTTGAATTATTAATTAGCATTTGCCAAATATTGCCAAAAGCACACTATTGATTGTTTAGAACTCACTCATACAAACATACAAAGATAATTATCTTAGAGAGGTAAGTGAAAAAGTATCTTCAATAATGCAATCTGAAACTTATATCTGTCTCAGTGGTAGACATCAGAGTACAACTGAAAGTAAAAATAGGAATAAGTTTGTAAATGACTGTGTATTTATTTAAGAACAGCCTTGAGATTCAGATTGTTTTATTGTAAGTGATCTTAGCTTCATCCTTTTCTTTGTCTTACAAATCATCATGAGTATGCATACATGCTTCATGAGTTTAAAGCTTTTTTTTTTTAAACATAAAATTTCTCCAACCAATTTGTATGTCTGGGAATCAGCCCTTTATCACTATAAACAATTTTTTAATTACAAGATTAGATGCTTTAATTAACTCAAAATACATACTCCTCTAGAAAGTATGTGTTCATTTAGCACCTGGTATGTTCAGGATGCTAACAGAAACAGAGACACTAGCAAGGAAAGAGTAAGCTAGGTTACTTCCTTTGATTTCTTTTGTTCCCTTTCTTGGTTTTTAACATAAAAGGGAAACTCGGTGTTCTAAGAAAGGGGTTAAAGCAATAAAATATACTTCTACCACTATTGATTTGAATATATTTTGACTGTTCTTAAATAAAATAAATTTCATCTGTGATTTAACACTAGATACACACATTTCAAGAAGAAATATTCTTCATCATCATTAACACCATGAATAATATCTAAATGATCATACCGGTTTTTTTTACAGCAAACCAGTTTGAAAAAATATATATCTTTAATGGAATAACTCTCCTACCACATAAAGTACCTGGTACATGATGTAGAACACAACAGTTACTCAGTGTCGGACTATTCGTGCACTAATGCACCTACCTATAAGTTCTTCCCATGGTTAGCCGTAATTCTCCCTTTGCCACTTTTTGAAGGAAGTGGAGTTGGTTATGATTAAGACAAAAAAATAGAGAAAATTATGTTGTGGTAGCTATTTGTGGTATGCAGATAGCAAAGAGGATCTGAATAAGTAGTAGTAAATTAGCCAATCCGCCCCCCCAAATAAAAGATGGAAAATAAGAATAAGAAGTTGTAGTGAAAGAAGATATAATGATGCCATATTGAGGACCACTTTGACATGAAGAGAGATCAAGGTCTGGGAAAAGAGTCACACTTCTGATTTCTCAGTAAGCCATGACACTCTGAAGCTTTGACTCATGTAGTCAGCTTCTGAACAAAACATCCCAAAGGGTTTTCCTGTGACCAGCTTTTCATGTTTTGTGTTATGTGACACTACATTATAACTTCCAAGACTCATGAAATTAATGGCCCAGTGAAAAAGCAGATAAGCTTGTGTGGAAATTACAAGCAGCCTTAGAACAATGAGGAAAGAGAGTCTGACCTACCAGGAGAGTGTTGTTTTGGATGATATCACCATGTTAAATGTGTCTGTGAATCATGGGTGAGGTGAAGCCATTTCCTTGCCTGGGAACTTGAACCCCTAAGCACCACTGGGAAAGGTTGAAAGATAATAGAACAAAGACAAAAGTTGACAGATCCATGAAGAAAAGGCAGAATCCACAAGGCAATGGGAAACTGAAGTAGAAAGCTAAGAGCACTCAACAGCAATAGGAATAGGCCCAGAGGCAAATGAAAAACATTCCCCAGAAGCCTTTCCAGAATCAGATGATGCACTGGTGCTAAAGCAATCAAGCTTTGAGAGAAGAGTGGAATGGCCAGTAATATCCGAGATGAATTAGGGCTACTTCCTGTGGATTTTAATGGGTTCATTTTTACCAGAGGTGAAGGATATGGGTATAAAATCTGGATTCCATTAATAAAGAAAAGAGAGGTAACGAAGCATATGTTGGTTGAGCCAGCATTAACATGTGTTTTAGGAGACATGTCCCATACCTAGAAGCAAAAATAAGGAGATCTCTGGGGACGTTTTCTGACATTCTGAAGAATACCTCCTACTTTATTTCTTCAAGTAAAGAAAATTCTCACAATAAAATTACCTCTTTTTGGTTGTTCTCAAATTATGATAATGAACAACCCATTGTTCCCTCATAAGTTTATGCCACTTAAACTAAGAGGACACTAACTTGTGGGTTAATCAAATAATGGCTGTCTACTTTATGCCGGTCACTGTGCTAGATGCTGGTAAAAACGTGTGAACACTACATGCTTTTCTGTGGAAATCTAGTAGTGCTTGTCTCAACCTCTCTCCAGAAGAGCCCCAATTGTTCCGGCGTGAATAAATGCAGGCAAATACTAAAGAATATATACAAATTTAATGATTAAATAAAACTTACAGAACCGAAGTTCCCGCATAGCACAGGAGGTAGGAAAGAAAAAGGGAGCGCGCAGGCTCCGTGAGCCCAATTTATCAGTCAACATTCGCCCGAGGCAAAACCCGCCCCCTAAAGGGGCTGGCTTAACCCTATACCCAATTTCCTCTTCCCTTTTAGGCAATATAAGACAGGGTTAACCACTATGGTATCACTGTCATCTAATGTTAGATTAATGTTTCTTAACTGTTAAAAGAAAGAGGTATACAAAGAATATGTTATATGGAGGAAATAAAAGATGAACAGTCTTACCTTGTTACTGCTACTAAGTGATGGGACTGGCTTTATTGTTTTGTTTTACTGGTTAACTGTTTTTGATAGCAATTTAATAAAGATTTAGAAATGGTTGAAAGGCTGAGGTGATGGCTTAGTGAGTTAAGAGTTCTTATGTAAAGAAAAGTGAAGAACTAAGTTCAAATCCCCGGTATACATTTCATTTAACAATTTGGGCAGAGACACACATACTTTTACCCTATTATTGTGGTTTACAAAAAGACAGATTCAAAGGGCTCAGTCATCAGCCAGCCCTGCAAAAATGGTAGGCTTCTGGTTCTGTCTCAAGGCAGTAAAATAGAAATAGATAGAGGAGACACCCAATACCTTCTTCTGGCCTCTGCATGTACACTCACAAGTACACATGCCCATGCACTTAAATCCAAAAAACGTGCACGTGTGTGCGCGCACACACACACACACACACACACACACACACAGAGAGAGAGAGAGAGAGAAATAAATAAATGTTTAAACTAAAATAATATATATCATTTTAAATATTTATCTTAGTCCAATGCAATTACTGTTAAGGAAAATTCTCACCTGAATTTTAAAATGATAGCATGCTCGTCATCAAAAAAGAAATATTAGCTTACTATATGCAAACTATAGGAGTGTTTCTAAAAGAAAAAAAATAAAACTTTTCTAATGGTTGTAACTTACCATTAAATGTTATCATGTGAACTTATGCATGAAACCGAAAAGACTTTTTCTTTTTCTTCTCTTTTCTTTGAAAATAAGCTCACCCATGTACATCTTTTAACTATGCCCAAGGACAACTTTGAGACTTTTTAACAAGAACAAGCAAGAAAATCAAAGGATGTAAATTTCAGTTCCTACAAAGATCTGTAAGTGTCTCCAGGAAAATATTAGTTCAAGAATGAGTTGGCACTTGTTGGTAAGGTGGCAGCTCAACATAGCTTTCGTATTTGAAAGTAGTATCACAATAGGCAAGCAATTATTTGCTATGTAGCAATTTATATTAGAAATATTCAAAATACCTCTAAAGTCATTTCACAAGAAACCATAAGGCCCCAAAACACTCCATTAAAATTTCAACAAAAATCTCTTCCAGGAAGAAAATCTGAATGAACCTATTTTCATGAAAATATTACCTTTAATTCTAACAAATTTTATAATAAGAATTAACTGCAAATTATGGAGAGTAAAACTGTAATTTTATTACTAAATGTTCTAGCTTGATTATTGTTGCTGGAATAGAACATTCATCAGTAGCAGCCTGGAGAGAAGAGGGATTCTTTGGCTTACAAGATATAGTCTGTGATCTGCAGAAGCCAAGGAAGGAGCTCAGTTAAGAGCTTTTATGCAAGAACTGAAGCAGAGACCATGGAGGAATGCTGCTCACTGGCTTCCTTCCTCTTGTCTGTTCAGCTACTTTTCTCATGCAGCCCAGGTCCACCTGCCCAGGTATAGCACTGTCCACAGTGGTTGTACCCACTTCATCAACTAGAAATCAATCAAGAATATGCCCACAAACATTTACGTAGGTCATCTAATGAAAGTAGTTCCTCAATTACAATTCCCTCTTCCCAAGTGTCCCAAGTTGACAACTGAAGCTATAACACTAAACATAATTTTCTCTATCATCCTGAACAATCAACTTATGTATAGTTTTTTAATTGCACTCAGTTTTTAAAAAAATATGCAGGCTTATCATTTTAGTTTATGTAGTAGGGGATCTGGGTGATGATTCAAAAAGTGGCAACCAATGTTGGGCACCAAATATGTTACCAAGGAATTAGAGGTCCCTTTTGTGGGTTCTTCATCTTACTAATAAAAGAATTTAAAAGTGGAATCTGAAAAAAACTTGAGGGCTATTTTCTTATATGTTGAGAGAAAAATAACAATAGAGCAAGCTATCAATCATAGCAAGAATGAGAAAGATAAGAAGGGCGATAGCTATGTTTTTTTGAGTTAGGGACCAAAAAAAATCAGTCACCAATGGAGGTCAGCAAAATAGTTGCTTGGGGAGAAATGTATCTCCAGAGAAAGAGTGACAACACCCTATGAGCCCAAGAAAGCATGTTTAGGATTTTGGATGATATCTGAAGAAGGAAGAGAAGAGGAGGAAAAAGCTTTTCCTTTTTAATTAAAACTGAGAGACGTGAGCAGGCTAAGCAGTAACGATCTGTAAGCAACTACATCAGGAGTAATTCTCCTGGGATATATGAGCACATTATCTAATTAAGGAGAAAATTATTTCTCCCATCACTTTGTCATGTGAATCAGTCTTCTTGAGGGGTGCTTCCCTAGCCAGATGATGGGCAGACCTGTTTGGATTAACTCAATGCAAGGCACAATAGTATTTCGGGAAGTTCAGGGATGGATCAGGGATGGAACTCAAATTCTTTCTTTTGACCAGGAGGAAGTTGTTTTCCCTCAATGGGACTGAAAAAAAAAAAAAACCCTGATCCCTTTACCTTTTCATATAATACTATAAGTCATAAGGGGGAGGCTAGCAGAGCTGATTCTGAGAGAGCATTTCATCCTCAATGGACTCTAAGAATGTTAATGTCTGTCTAACTACCTACCATCAGAAAGATCTTATTATTTGATTAGGGAAATTAGACTCAATTTAACTTGTTCTCATTTAAAGCTCCAGTTAGAGAATAAAATTAATCATACACCCAAGAGTTCCTTTGTTTTGTTCTATTGTCATTGTTATCATTTTACTTTTAATTGAAGCACATTAATTATACACATTTACAAGATATCCTGTGATTTTTCAATGTATGTACACTGTACATAATATTCAAATAAGGGTAATTAGCATATGCATCACCACAAATACTTATCATTATTTTGTGTTGAGAAGGTTTAAAACCCTCCTTCAGGCTATTTTGAAATGCACAAAAGAAAATGATGGCCAAGGATGGTCATCCTACTTTGCTTGAAGAAAACTTGAGTGCTGGAAAGGTGGCTCAACAATTGAGAGCTCTTGTTACCCTTGCAGAGAGAACAATAGTTCAGGTCCTGGTATCCTTATCAAGCAGCTCACAAACAACTCCATTTCCAGGTACAAGAGATGAGACATTGTCCTCTGGTGTTCTCCTTGGGCACCTACACACACGTGTATGTATACTCACACACCTACACACACTCACACATTAATAAAAACAAAATAAACAAATCTTTAAAAAGAAAAGATAAACTCTAACTGCACAATTGAGCATCTTATCAGGTTGCATTTGAGAAAGAACTGAGTTCTCTTACCATGGAAAAGCTTGTCAGCCCAATTTATAATTAGGACTTGTAAGGTGATGCAAGGATTTTGGCCCAAATACTTACCTCATCTTTGAACAAATGACAAGTGAGTCTTTCTTTGACTGACAGTTGTCTATTCATTCCCATAGGTTCACAGATGAAATTGTAAGCTGAAATGATAGGAAATCAATAATTACTTTGGAATGGCAGTTAAGGGGCCTTCCTGCTTATCCAGACATCTGTTGAGCAGTCCTGGGAGTGGGGGTGGATGTCAAGGATGACTTCCTTTGATGCAAACAATAAAAGGTTACCATTACTCTAGGAGAAGTTTGAACAGACCTGGTAGGTGTAAAAACATGGTATCACCAGTTGATCTTTTTCTTTGTGAAAAGCTCTTTCTAAAGCAGCTTCTTGACTTTGTCCTTAGGTTTCTAAGGTGTTTGTGTAATGGAAAAATTAAAAATGCTGCTAGATCCCCAGTGGCAGTAAGCAGCAGAAATGCTGTGGGTCCCCAAGTGGTGGTAGCAGGCCATGTGGCGGCAGGCAGCAGGCCCTGAGAGCAACCAGTCCCAGGGCAGAGACGGCTGTTCATGCCTGGCTGGTCCCAGGCAGGGAGACATGTGGTGGACGGGCAAGAGACAGAGACATGGATAGGCACGAAATGCAGAGTGTGGTTGAATATTTATTCAAGGGGTTATGAGTTTGTTTATGTGTCACCTTCACACCAAATCTGTATGCAAATCCTATTGAAAGTTTGAAATCGCCTCCTCCCCAGTCTATACTTTTTCTCGTTTGCTGCTTTATTTTCTCTACTTAGCTCTTAATACTATTTAGAAGTTAATATGAATATATGTATCTACATGCATGTGTTAGGTTTTATTGTCTATTCCACATGAGACTGTAAATTCCATATGAGCAGGTACTTTGGTCCTCGACATTCATTCTTGTGGTTCTAGTTCTTTGAATAGGAACTGGCACATTAAAAAAAATGAAGGACGGAAAGAAGGAATGTATAAGAGAAGAAAGAATAAAAAGACAGGAAGCCATACCATGGAACGTGGGTGATTCCAGATACTAAAATCCCCTTTCTTTTTCCAAATTTGACTAAAAAATATCAGTTCTTTTTCATTAAAATTGAAGTGATTTAGAGGATACTCTACCTTCTTTAATTATTGAAAAGAACTCAATTAAATAAAGCTGCCTGCTAGTAGATGAAGGAGCTTCATTTCAATCAGTTAGCAAGAAGGAGAAAGGTTATACTAAATCAGCAGGGATGGCAAACAGCTTGGTGACAAGGTGTTTTTAAATTATTTTATTACACACTGTTAACTGATGCAGAATCAAGGGTGTAGAAAAAAGTAGCATGGCCATGGTGGGAGGAAACAGGAGGGTTATTACATATACTTCAATCATTTTTGTTGTAAAAGAAAGTGTTTTCAAAAAACTGATTTTCTTGTTTTTAATCACTTGCATAAGCTGTACATGTTACAAGATTTATTTTAAACTCAAAATACAATACCTTTGGTTAACAGATACAAAAGTGTAGTTCTATTAGAAGAGCATGTTCTATCATCACCACTGTGTGCATGCATGTGTGTGTGATGAATGTGTGAGTGTGGGCAATGTGTGCAAGTCAAAGAGCAACTTTTGGAGTCAGATCTCTCTTTCCAGGGATCAAATTTAGATCTTGGGTCTTGCCTGGTAAGCACTTTTATCTCCTCGGTCATGCTAACTAATGATAGCATGTGTGTGGATGCATACACACATGTGCACACACATACACACACACAGTGTTTACTGAAATAGTTATTAACACACTGAAAACCAGATACACAAGAAAAAATGTTGATTATCAACCACATGTAATAATTGAGGCAAATTACTTGTGTCTGGAACATACATGTGGTTTCTAAGTATCCTTCATTCCTATTTACAAAAAAAAAATGATTCTTTAAAAAGAAGTTTAGCCAATATGATTTTGTTCTTTGCCCTGAAAAAAAATCGTCTCTAGTTTATATCACTTGTGTGTGTGTGTTTGTGTGTGTGTGTGTGTAATAATCGATGAGGAAAATTTTAAACTGTTGATTTTGTTCCCCACCAACCACAGAACTTTTGTCTCTAATTATCTCATGGTAATCAAATGTAAATCACTAAATTAAATGTAAAAGAGAATATGTGCTTGACTCCAAGATAAATTTAGCAATGTAAAATCAAATCCCACATAATTCATCTAGTAGAAAATGAAATCATGTATCTTACCAAGATGATAGAATAGATGCTGATAAAGGCAACGTATGTCTAGAAAAGGGAAAATAGAAGGTGCCAAGAGCTAGGCCACTTGAACATGAGTCATCTTTATCTGTACTATAGGATGCTTTGTTGTTGTTGTTGTTGTTGTTGCTGTTGTTGTTCCTAGAGAGGAAAATGATCAGTCCTAACCTGCAAGTGCTTCTCTAATGAGCAGCACTACACAGGTATAAACTGCATTGCCACAAATGCATGTTGTATCTCAAAAAGGTGCCACACTGTCTGCTCAAAGGCCCTGAAATGAAATGAAAGCACAAATATATTCCAAGTCATGCTGTTGCAAAGGGATGAGATGAAAGCACTGCTGCTCTAGTATATGGATTAATGTTGCCTTTTGCTGTCAATTCCAGCAAACACTACATCAAATTTGTAGCTAGGGCTGATTCATGTTAGAGCGTTCACTCTCAGATTTTTGTCTCCAGAAAGCCTATTGCACAGTTTATGAAGCTGGATACACAAGAGTTATGCATAACCTTGGAAAGGCTAAGGGGCATCACATTTACTGGTATGGATCTGTGTTTAAACAGTTAATTATTTCCCCACAGCAAAGAAGGAAGATTTTTTTTCTATTCTATGTACAATAGATTTGCAGAATGTGTGGTACGGTCCATCCGCTGATTTTTAAAATAAATGTACTGCAATGCACCTTTGAAAAATGGACAGGACACAGGTTTATTATTATTGCCTTTAATAATTTCATAATTCTGTGAGTGAACAAATGCAGTTAAAAATAAATTCAAAATCCCAGAAGCACAAATCATTAAACATGCATACATAATACCCAGATATTCCCTCAAAACATTGCTATTAAAAAGAAGAGGCCATGATTTCTACAAAGAAAGGTAAAAATCAAAACCCAGTCTTTTTGTCAAAAATACAGGCTACTCAAAGCATAAGCTTAAGGGATTCTGAGGCAGCATAAATCAGTACAGCTTACTGAAGCTGGCTGCCCTATCTGTCGGGACCAAAGCAGGAGGTACGGCTAAGGTCTCTGGGGGACACATAGGGTGAGGAGATATCCAAGCCAGCAGCATGCCACACAATTGCATTGTCACACTGCTGGACTGAAACTGCAAGATGGAACTCGGAGAAATGAGGAAAGGTGTCCATTGCTCACACAGGTGAGTGCTGAGAAGCAGCCAATTTTTTCTCTTCTGTCTTATCTGTCCCCATGTTCCCAAGGAACACCCTCAGATTAAATCCATTCTGAAAATAATTCAAGCTTCAGTCTGGAGAGACCGTTTAGAGACATTATGAGCAGCTACAAGGCTGAAAAAACGGAAAAATCATACAGAGAGAGAGAGAGAGAATAGAGTGAGAGAAAGAGATGCAGACACGGTGACATCATTTGTAGTTCCAGCATTTGAGAGTTAGAAGTGGGAGTATTGTGAGTTCCAAGCTAACCTGAGCTACATGGCAAACCCTGTTTGAAAAAATTACCAAATTAAGAAGAGCTGGTATTCACTTTGGCAGGGTTCCTGTTGTTTCTGGCAGTCAAGAAGTGCAGATCATCCTGTAGCCAAGACATTTTGCTATTTTTCCACTAGGGGGTGCTGCAGGAACACGAGGATCAAAATTTAAACTGCCGGAACCAGACTTCCCAGGCAAAAGCTTGTGAACAGTTTATCTTCTGATTTGCTTCAGAGAGGTCTGTGCAGCATCGCTTCAGAGCTTCATGAAATTTGGTTAATTTCAACCAATACCTTTGGAACACCTAGTATGAGCAAGGCTCATTGCCAGATGCAGTGAGAGGCAAAGAGATAAGTGACATGACCTCTGCTCTTAAGTGGCTCATAAATTAATGGTAAAGAGTAGCTGTGGCAGGCAAATAAAACATCTTCTGAAATACCTATATGAGAGCATGAATTATAATAAAGTATACAGCAGCAAATGTGAGCATAAAGTGATATTATATTGATAGGAAGGATAAATCATACCTAGATGGGAGAAGAAGCAGGACTAAGGAAAGAGTCTTGCAGGAGCCTTAACACTTTGTCTGACAGGAAACACCCTAGGCTTGTTGTGAGGAGCAGCGGGCTACATTCCTAGCACCCGGCCGCCCAGGCTCCTGCATGGCTAGCTTATGCCCAGAAATAATTACACGGAAACTGTATTCTTTTAAACACTGCTTGGCCCATTAGTTCCAGCCTTTTATTGGCTAACTCTTTTTTTTAAATAAATAATATATTGGTTTTATTGTGCGAATGTCAATTCTGATGCTTATTTTATGATGTAGAAAAATATCTAAAATAAGAAACTAGAATGGAACTGTGTCTTAGAAATTTTAAAGCAATGTTTTATTAGTAGACAAATCTCTCCGTCCACTTTCAACTTGTAGATTTTTCTTTCACAGATTGGCTGCCAAGTTTTGGTAGGACTTTTCAGATCACATCTCCTCAGCGATGCCTTTCTCTGATTAACCCAGTTTGTGCAAGTCCCTCCCTGACATTCTCTTCTCCCCTACCTGCCTCAATTCTCTACTTAACCTTTGGCAACGCCAAAGTATCTACTTTACAAAGATCTGTCACCTCTGACCCTTGAATACAGAAGAATCTGTTGTATTGGCTAACTCTTACATATTGATCTAACCCATTTCTAATAATATGTGTAGCCCATGAGGTGGTGTACCAGGGAAGATCTTAACCTGCGTCTGTCTGGAGTGGGAGAATCATGGTGCCTCACCTGACTCAGCTTCTTTCTCCCAGCATTCTGTTCTGTCTACTCCGCCTACCTAATTTTCTGTCCTATCAGAAGCCAAGCAGTTTCTTTATTACTTAATTAATGAAACAACAGATAGAAAGATGACCCTCCTCCATCATAGGCTTCTTGGGCAGATCTCATAGAGTATAGGGTTTCCTTTTGCTGGGTAGTTTTAAACAGCCAGAACATGAGCTGATGCTTGCAAACCACAGACAGCTTCCATATGCTGGGTACCAAGAGGCAGTGGTTATGACAGGAGGCCCAGTGCCCACACAAAACTGATCTTCCACAGTGGAAAAGAGAAAGCTACGATTTATATATTTAATTCCAAGTATCACTTGAAGGGTATTTCTTAGAGTTTGTTTCCAGGGACTAGTAGGGGAACACATTGAGAAAGTCATCCTGCTCTAGAGAGAGCCTGGCCTCAGAAAGGACACAAAGAGCAAAGAGGGTCAAATGGAGCAGTTGCCTAGCCAGCCAGATCAGCTAAATTATCCTGGGTGATCAATGGGGTGATAGATACCACAGTGAGATCACCCTCATCCTGCAAGGTATTTCTGAATCAGGTTAACATGGAAGTGCTTCAGGCTGCCATTCATAATGTGGGTGGGCCTAGTGGAAGGCTGTATAGAACAAAAGATTAGCTTACCTATGACTCAATATCTCACTCTGACTCCCCAAACATATAGCCTGTCAGTTAGAACTGGAATTTTGGTTTTCTTTTCTTGTTTTCTTCAATAACTTCTTTATTGACTCTTTGGGAGTCACATCATGCACCCCAAGTCTGTTCACCTCCCCGTTCTCCCTGTCCTTACCTCATCCCTGCTACACCCCTGTTTACATAAAGAAAGAAATCAAAGTAAGTAATCAAGTGAACAAAAGCAACCCTCAAAAACAAAACAAACCAACAAAAAAAACCCCACAACAATAACGAAAGAAATTCCACAACAACAGAAAAATCTCTTTGCTTCTCCTTTTTTGCTTCTCCAACACCTCTTCATTTGTCCTGGTGACAATGAAGGCTTCAGTGTGCTATATAGTTTACCTCTTTGTCCCATCAGTTTTTCTGTCAAATGTTCATTGCAGTGAGTCACTGGTCCTTCAAGGCCTCTGGTCTTTGGTACACCATCATCACTGGGTCCTAACAGGATCTCCTTTAGGATATCCTGGCGCCACCACTAGTCTTAAAGATCTTGCAGGTATCATTCCACAGGACCAGTCTCCTCATCAGCTCCAGCCAGTCCTAGGTGGAGTAAATGCTAGGGTGGATCAACCCAAGGTCAGATCAGCCACCTGAGTCCAAATTGGTGCCCAAGGATCAGGAAGCATCCAAATCTGAGTGGCCTGCACTCTACAAAAGGTCATAGTATGATGTCATGGCCACAGCTGCAGCTGAGGGCCATGTCAGGGTCCATAACCCTACTGCAGCCAGGGTCTGTGCTGATGTCCAATGCACCTGTTATCATCAAAGACCATGCAGACACCAGAGATGGAGGGCCCTGTTGGTGTCTCAAAGCTATACTGCTACTGGAGCAATAGTGACCTACATGCTGGATCCTGCATTGCCCCCAAAGGTCACATAGAGGCTCAAGGTTAGGGCCACAACCATTCCCAACTGAGTGACCAGTCCCTCCACCTAGAGCCAGAATGTCTACGAGGGCCATGTATGGTTCCATGACCCAGCTACAACTGGGGTCTGCGTGGATTTCTGTGACTTATGTCACCTTAGAAGGCCCTAGGCAGCATCCGGGATGAAATCAGAGGGTCATGCTGAGACAACCATGCCCTTTACTGCCTTTGGGTTTGTAAATTCTCAATCCAGTCACAGTCCAAATTTTGAACTCACAATCATATAATTCACCTTTTTATAATACATTTTTTTTCTGGATACATTTACATTTTATTGTTTCTGATGCTCTGAGGGGTCTTGGCTACTACTATGACTTTAACATGAAGCACACAGCTCAAAATTGTGCACAGAAGCACTTATGATAATTCAGTCCATAAAACACTCTATATTTGTTATCATATGCATCTCATACTTAGATATAAGATAAACAAAAATATTTTTAATGAAGTACTATTGTGTTTTCAACTGCATTAGGCATAGTCTCTAGGGGGGATATAAGGGTCTATGAAGTACTACCACTTTTTACATACAGTGAGTTTGGCACGCCAGAGAAACTGACATTCACATTGTTATTCAACTGTTTATTAGCTGTGTGCATTTAGGCAGGTTTCACCAAGGTGTAATTTCTACATCTGTACTGAAGACTCTTAACATTGGTGATGCATAAATAGTCTCTGTCAAATGTTTAGCACTTTAATGACATTCTCTGCTATAAATTGACCATGCCTCTACATTCTATAAGGATCTTTCTGTGGAGATTTTGAGCTGGTCTCAAAAATCGTGATCCTCCTGCCTCAATATTCTAAGCTCTGGAGCTACAAGTATGCATCACCACAGCCTGTCGTTAATATCTTATATTTTTCCTGCTAGTTTCAAATGCCATGAAAAGTTTCCTGGTCATCCCATTGATATTAGTTCTCTAAGAGTGGGGAATGTAACATGATCCATGAGTCAACTGTATTACCCCTTTATCCACTTTCCTGCTCATTTATTTTTGCTTCATATTCAGACAAACCACTACCCTTGTAGTCATACTGTCAGAAATCTCACTTATCCTTCCCACAGTTTCCTAAGATAAGTAAATAATAATATACATCAGCACAAGGATCCTTCTTAAAATAATAAAAATGTTTCTTAAAAGGTTTTTTAAAATGTGTGTATATGTATGTAAATGTGGCATGTGTACGCTGAAGCCCTCAGAGGTGAGAAGAAGGTGTCAGGTCCCCTGAAAAAGAAGTCACCTTGTGGGTGCTAGAAACTGAACCCAGATTCTCTGCAAGAACTATAAGTGTTCTTCATCACTAATCCATCTCTCCAGGCCCTGAAAATGCATCTTTTTGAAAACTGTTGCTTTGTTCTGTGTACACAAAATAAATAGATGCAATAGGTAAATTCAGTAAGGTAGTAATTTTGCTTATCACATTCATTTTGTTGACATATGTACAGAAGACATAGGGGAGCCAGAGATAGTAGTAGAGATTGTGGATGTGCCTCTAGAGTCACAAGCTGTGAAAACCATTGCCTTATTTATAGTGTATATTTTTCCATTTTATTTTGTTTTATTTATTTATTAGGTGTGTATGTTTGTGCACACACACATGCCATGGCACACATGTGGAGGTTCAAAGACAACTTTTCCTGCTTTCTATCATGTGGGTCCCAGGAATTGAACTCAGGTCATAAGGGTTGACAGGAGGTTTCTTCATGGACTGAATCATCTCATGGCTTCCATTGCCTTATTTAAAAGTTATCCTTTAAAAATCAGTTAGTTACCTCTTGGTAGCATGCCACTAGTGCACTAGTAGGTACATCTTTCCTGACAGGTCAGTATTGGAGCATGCAGTTCTGAGTAAGAGCAAGCAAGCACAGAGGAAGTTTCCTGGTTAGTTTGTGATTGATTTCTCTGTGTCCTGGATCCAAACTATGTGTATCTTCGGCAATAGGGTCTTTCCATGTGATGGTATAATGTAAACAAAAGCAATAGTAATAAACCTCATTGATTTGGCGATCCCTGGAGCCTTCCTAACAGATAATTAATATGGAGGTATACCCATGCCTGGCATTATGATTTTTATTGAATATCAATGTCTTTTAGGTAGGATATTATCAGCCCATGCAGGGTAATACCATTTGAATCTTTTTTTTCCCAGTTGTGTTTTGAAATTACCTTACTAACTACTAGGTTTCCTATGGCTTTTTCATAGAGCCTTAGTTTTGGATAGCTCAGTACCTCTTTCTTCTCCCCGACCTCTATTCATGCTTAATTATTTAATCTTCAGTATTCATCCCCCCCTTTTTTCATTTCCCATGTGTTCTAGTATCCTGCTGATTAATCTTTAAAGTTGGGTTGTGAGACTTCCATATGGTATTTTATAACCCCTTCCTTTGGGTTACTCCTCCCATTCATCCTCTTATTTCTCCCATACCCTCTGTGCTATTCTCTGTTTTAGCTATTCCAACCCAAGTATTCCACCTCATAATATTTATTTTACCTATAATCCTCTACTTACCCCCTTCTCATGTCCCAGAATTCCCCTTTCTAATTGTCTGGCTTCCATTTTTGCTCCAAGTTAAGCACAAAAAACAAGCAGTTTGAACCTAGAGTCCACATATGAGAGGGAAAATGTAGTGTTTGTCTTTATGCACTGGATTTACTGTGCTGGTTAGTTTCTATGTCAGCCTGGCACAAGATAGATTTTTTGGAAGAGGGAACCTCATTTAAGACAATGCCTTCATCATGTTGGCCTATAGGTCAACTTAACAGGCTAAGCAAATCATCCAGAGTAAGTATCACTGCCTCTGAGCTCTCTTCTTCAGTTCTTGACTCCCGGTTCCTGCTTGAGTTCCTTCCTTGGCTTTTCTAAATTATGGGCATGTAAGCTAAATAAACTCTTTCCTCTGCAAGACTCTTTTGATTGTGGTGTTTTGGCACAGCAATGAAAGTCTGAGACAGTAGCCTCACTCAGGATAACTTCCTTCAGTTCCATTTATTTACTTGAAATTTTGTTTCCTTTTTCTTTACAACTGAGGAATATCCCATTATGTGTGTGTATACCACATTTTTCTGCGCTATTCATAAGTTGACGGACACCTCAGTTGATTCCATTTTCTAGCTATTATTAATGGAACAATGAAAATGGATGTATGAGTATTTCTGTAGTAGGATCCAAACCCGTTGTATTCATGCTCAGGAGTGCTATGCCAAAGTCATAGGATTATTATAGCTATAGTTTTATGAGGAACCAAAAGAGATTGTATTATTTTATATCCCCACAACCATTGTTTTAGAGTTTCCCTTATGCCACATTTTCCCCCATAGGAAGAAAATTCATATCTAGTACTATATAGCTATTTAAAAGCTCATGGCTGGAAGATCATAGATCCTAGGATAGAACCTGCTATTGTTATTTTGTTAAACATCATATTGTCAAATGAGTTCTAAATAGTTTGGTTTATAGCCATAAACATAAGCTTCTTTTGCTCTTGGTCAGAGAAGTTTCCTTCTGAAATACCAGCAGTCCTACCCATTACTGGGAAGCTGTTGGCAGTGCATAGCTGTGAAGGAGAAAAACTCAATATTTTTTGAGGATGTGGCCACCAGCTGACTTCCCATGCTCCAGGTAATGTACCTAACCCCATGTATATAGGCACAGCACTAAATGATCATTGTGGGCAAGAAGAAAGAAGGAGGAGGAGAAGAAGGAGGAGGAGGTGAAGGAGGAGGAGGAGACAATGGTGCCAATGACAGTGACAGCAACAACAACAACAAGGTTGGGAAGGACCATTCTGAGGAAAATGTGGGGAAAATGGGGATAGGTATGATCACACTTCATTGTATATATGTATAAGATTCTCAAAAAATTAAATTAATCTTATCTTTGAGGTTGTTGTAGTGGAATGTGTCTATTATATCAGGAGTTGGAAATCTGAGTATGGAGGATTGGCATGGGTTCAGGCCAACATTGACTACATAGTGAGATGTTGCCAAAGCAAAAGAAAGGAAAGCAGGAAGGCAGGAAAGAAGAAGGAAGAAAGGAAGGAAGGAGAGGGGAGAGGAGGGGAGGGAAGGGGAGGGAAGGAGAAAGGGAGGAAGGGAAAAAAGAATTAGTGTGTTGCCTTAGGCTTTCTACTTTCAAATACCATTATTGAAGTATAATTGGTATAGTTACTGTCTACACAATAATAAGTTTGTGGATAAGTTCATACTCATGAAGCCATCACAACCATCAAAAAAAAAAAATCAATCAATCACATCCCCAAATTTCTTCCCATCCTTTTTTATTATAATTGATAGTGGTGTATTTCTTGTTTGCTTGTTTGTTTGTTTGATTTTAGAGAGGGGCAGTTTTTGTTTTCTTAACACTTAGCATAAGTTTTAGCACACTTTAAATACAACATAGAATGTTGTCATCTTTAGGCATCATGGTGCACAGAGCAGGTTTTCAGGGCTTGCTTGGGACCTTTAACTGAGACTTTGTGTCCTTTGACTTTCTATTGGAGGGTAAGGTCTTGCGTCCTTTGACTTTCTATTGGAGGGTAAGGTCTTGTGTCCTTTGACTTTCTATTGGAGGGTAAGGTCTTGCTCTTTCTATCACATGTCTACCCTGGGCTGATACCTCAGATCCATCTGGGCCCTGGGGTCCGACGGCTATAAATCTGAGCTGTAGAAATAAAATCTTACTAATTGGAGACAGAGAACTTACATTTAACAAACTAATGACATGTTTCTGGTGTGTGCTCTCTGAAGTTGGATAACTACTATTGTAGTTCAGAGATGGATTGATCATGAGACTAGTGAAACTTTAGAACCTTGCATTTATCAGGTTCCTCCCAAAACACTCTACTTAGATTTTCAGTGGTAAATAGTCTTTTCCCTAAAAGTTCTTCTCTAAACTCTATGGTTTAGGACTCAAAAACCAGAGACACATTCCTACTTGGAAGATGTCAAATTCCAATCAGCTAAATTATCAGATGACAATTGATCTTATTCCTACCCATGTCCTTAGGATACTTGCATTTTAGCAACAATCATTCAAAACTTAAAACTTGAAACCCAGAGCAATAAATTATGCAACAGAATAAGTGCTGATACAATGCCATGAGCAGAAGCAGCACACTTACAACCAAAGTTGGTTGCCAGTAAATTTTCTTAAAAAACAGGCCATGTACCAGAAGATCCAGAACTTTCTCAAGGAAGTCTGTTGACCTTGAGCTAGTTGTACTTGCTTACTCTTCTTCTAAAGTGCAAAGTACTAAGGAAGCAATGTGGAGACAAAAATAATGGAAGTATATTCTCAACTGATAAGTCTACCTGCAGGCAAGTGTGATCTCCTTAGGAAAGTGGAAGCTATGTCTAGCAGTATAATTTAATTGAATGAAAGGGTGGGTGACCCATGCTCCAAACAGATGTCTCGTCTTGCTATGCCACATTGACACTAATTCAGACAACTGAAACATACTTCCTGACAAGTTAAACTCTTAATTAAGAGAATTTTGTCCTTAAAAGGTGAATAAGGGGACATAAAAAGACTGTGACTCTTGTGAATTCTCACAGGAAAAGGGCTCTCCAGGCCTTGTTGTGAATGATGTAAATAGGACTTTAAATAGTATGTTTTAAGTAAACATGGGACTTTCATTGTGTTGGAAAATGCTATCACTGATCAAGAACAAAGGGCAAAGAAAAACATTCTAGAATAAAAAATAATGTGCTGTGCTACTCTAAGGAAAGGAATTTATTTGAATTTAAGGGTGCATTGAATACAAACTTACTGTTATTACTTAGATGTCATTTAAAATTAGGTTTGGATTCCTGTTCATACTGGTAGCATATCATGGTAGCCAAGGTACAAAGGATGCCCTGTACATTCTGACCATTCTCCCATACCCAAGATGATACAAATCTACACATCTCAATTTTAACACATCTTATCGCTATGTTTTCACACCTCTTAAGCTGGTTTTTATACTCTGCTAATACTAAAACACATTCGCTTTTCCATAGGCAAAAATAACATTAATGCACACTTAACTAAACTTAGATTTTAAATTTTATATCTTTGAAGTCAGCAGTCTTTAAACAGCATCACGTTCATATCATGTGTGAAGATATTTTCACTAGAAAGGCACCCTGCTACACATAAAATCATTCCACAAAGTCAAGGAACTATGGTGTGGATATGGTTTAATTATGTCCTCCAAGTTTTACTTCTGTGAGTTAGCATACTTGATCTATGATATACAGATTCAGAGCCTTCAAATAATGATTAGGAGTAATTAGTGTCATGGGAGCCCATGTAACTGAATAATAATGGTTCACAGTTTGAGACAGAGAGCGATTAAAGCAGATGAACACATATATGCTCCCCTTATCTTGTCATGTGATGCCATTTTACCTATGGACCCTTGACATCAAAATACCTATCACCAGTTGTGAGTTCTAGAACATCTAGAACTCAGAGCTCAATAAAATTTTTTTGTTGTTTACAAAGTTACCAGATTTTTCATTTTTCTTTTTTTTGTCTCTTTCCTATAACATATTTTCCAAAAATTTTAATTGTACATATTCATTGTCATACACATCTTAAAGTATATGTAACTAAAACATTTGTCCAAAGTTAATAATAATTAAATAAGTCATTAAGAAAAAAAACAAGAGGGCCTGGGAGAGATTGTTCAGTAAGTAAAGTACT
>NC_022026.1:32972788-32988885 GCF_000317375.1 Microtus ochrogaster
AGACTAATACAATGGTTAAATTTTAGAATAAAATATATTCTATCCAATTTAGGACAATCATTTTTGAAATTAAGGAGAAATACTACAATAACTATAGAAGTAAAAAAAATCTAACTTGACTCAACACAGGCCTGACTCTAAAGTCTCATTTCACTTCTCTGCGTTTATTCCTTGGAATTTGAGTGGTTTGGGCATAGTGTGCAACTATTACAATAGAGACATGCTCTTAAGTCTTCCTGGAGCCCACCCGAGTCTTTCTCAGCTTCTATACCAAGAAAGAAGTATCATGAGAGTGATCACTCATTTACGCAGAATCTGCCCAAGCACTGCTTCACTTAGCCACATAACAGCTGGATACAGTTGCTTGAACAGCCTGTAGACAGAAAACAGATTATTTCTCTGTGGGAAGGAAAACTCATAGGGAAGACTTTAAGAAAAGGTAAACTGTTTAATTTGTGTTAGAAAAAGTAAATCAAAATTTAGGTTTGATAATTAGGGATGATTAGGAGATGGATTTTATAGTCCAGACACCCATTATCCTGCTTCATAAGGTGTAACCAAATCAATGTTGTGGCTCTTGAGTTATAAAAAAGGGAGCAGGGGGGTGAAAAATTAACTTCCCAGTTAAAAACAAAGCTGCGAAGTATATTTTGGAAGACCAAATGGAAAACTTTGTGAGGTGAGCCAATCAGTCCTTCAACATTTAGTATAAACAAACAGTCAAGTCTGGATCAAGCCCAAAAGCATATGAAAGAAAGCAGTATGGTACTTCTATTGCTACTGAGCAATTTTCCAAAGTCAATTCCTGAACATTTGGCTCAATAATTCAGACACTGAATCTCCCTTTGAATTCCGTATAGGTTGTAGATCCCTTATCTGGAATGGTTGGTACTGGAAATACTTCAGAGCTCAGTTTTTGTCTTGTTTTCCATATTCAGAATATTTACATATGTATGTGGGCCATTGTGAGGATGGTACTCAAGTCCACAGACAATTAATGCATGCTTCATGTATGCAATTTAGACACACCCAAAAGATAATTTTGTGTAATATTCTTAAGAGTTTTGGGTGCAAAGGCAATTCCATGATGTGAAATTTCTCCTGTATCATCTTTGTGCCCAAAGAGTTATAGAAATTAAGGCATATTTGATTTCTATTTATCAGATTAGAGATACTCAGCCTGTATTTGTGTGTGCTTTCCTAAATATTTTTAAGTCAATTTATCCTCTGTACAATTTTACTAGGTTATCCAATCATACTCTTTTTAAATGCTTTTCTCCTGGGCAGTAAATGTCCTGTTTTAGTTCAGAAGAAACAGTGCATAACCATTTCTGTGTCTCCCTTTATCTGTCTTTATCTCCTTTAATAAACTTCAAAGGAGAACCAAAATGACAGTAGCCCATTTTGGTAATAGACCACAGAAAACCATAGACTCGGGTATGGACAGGAAGGACTAAGAACCACTTTGGGAATAAAATCAATAAAACAGCACTCAAGTCATCTTCTAGTATCATCAGAATCTACGGTAGGAGTTTGTAACTTGAGTATCATGAACATCTAAGAAACTCGCTCTTCAGAAAGATTGCCCATCTGCCTACAACTGGCTAACTAAATAACTTGTGCTGCTAAGTTTCCCTGTGTTCATTTTCTTTATATCTGTGCAAATTTTCCTGGTTTGATGATACCTTTCTAAAATTCCCATTTTATTATTAGTGAATGTTGTAATAGGAGCGAAGGGGCTGTGTCCCCAGCACCCCATCCGCCCTGCTAGCTTATGCCCGAAATAACAACACACAAACTGTATTCATTTAAACACTACTTGGCCCATTTCTATCTAGCCTCTTCTAGGCAAATTCTCACATATTAATTTAGCCCATTTCTAACCATCTGTGTAGCACCACTAGGTGCGCTTACCAAGAAGGTTCTAGCCTACGTTCATCCTGGGTCGGAGCTTCATCGCGTGTGCCCCCTAGAGCAGAGCTATCACATCTCGCATCTGCCCGGGAAAGGGGAGCATGGCGTCTCTGCTTCAGAGAGCAGAGCTGTCGAGTCTGAGCTCACTTCCTCTTCCTCCCAGCATTCTGTTCTGTTTACTCCTCCCACCTATGTTTTAATCTATGAGGCCAAGCAGTTTCTTTATTACTTAACCAATGACCTTCCTCCATCAAGTGCACACTCATTTTACAAAATAATGGATCATATTACACGCTTTTAATTCATGTTGATCATGTACTTTGAAAAAAATTCACTCCATCTTTTCCATCTATTGTCCTTCTAGCAACCCTTACATGTCAATATCTTATTATTATCTTAGAGTCCCAACTTCCTTCATCCTTCATGTGCTGTTTAAATTTTTTATTATAGATATTTTATTTTACTTTTTCATGGTGCTGTCTTAGTTAGAATTTCTATTGCTGTGATGAAATACTGTGACCAAAAGCAGCTTTGGAAGGAAAGGGTTTATTTCAGATTTTAGCTTGAAGCCAATCACAAAGAAAAGTCAGGGCAAAAACTCAAGCAGACACCTGGAAGTCAGGAACTGAAGCAGAGACCATGGAGGAGTGCTGCTTCTAGCTTGATCCCCATGACTTCCTCAGACTGCTTTTTCATAACATCCAGGACCACCTGTCGGGGAATGAAGGGGGGAGGGAAGCACTGTCACTGATGAGCTGAGTCCTCCCTCATCAATCATCAATTTAAAAAAAATGTACCACAAGCTTACTCACAGTCCAATCATAGGCATTTTCACAGTTGAAGTTCCCTATGCCAAAGTGACTCTAGCTTGTGTCAAGTTGACATAAAACTAGCCAACACAGGTGCCTGAGGATGGGACCCAGATCCACATTTATATGAAGGGAGTGCCATGCCATTGAGCCTTTCCTTAATAGTTGCTAATGGAATGTGTATCCACAATAGGGGATTAATTGAAGCTACATGGCAGTTACGAAAGAAACACTGAAAAGAATAGCTCTGTTCTTGCTGACAGGGATGAAAAGAGGGCAATTCCAAGAAGTATTTTGATGTTCACAAGAAATCCCCACTCTTTAAAATCAAGATCAGTTACTTTAATTCATTGACTCAGTGGTTAGGGTCAACTATTTAACTGTTTAACAAATGAATTATCTGACACATCTGTAGATATTATACTATTAAAGAATGCAATACAATGTACTTCAGTATTTATACATTGTAAAAGTTAATAAGTGAAACAACTTGTTTTCAAGAAAGAGAGGACATTAAACCTGTATACTACATATGGTAAAAATTGCTGAGAGATTCTACAGTTGTATAATTTAAAATTTCGTCAAGAAAGAAATTTATTCAAGTTACTATGACAACGCAAATGCTAAGGTGGAAAATCAGGCAATCAAACTCAATACATTTTGCTAATTAATACCTTCCAAATATTATGTATCCGTATAAACATCATTCATATAGAATTACTCAATTTCTGTTAGTTTTTAAGATATCTACTATCTTCTCCTTGGTTCCCAAAACATTAATCTAGTCTCTTTATGATTTTTGTTTTGTTTTATTTTATGTTTTTCAAAACAAGGTTTTATTATATAATCCCTGGAAGGCCTGGAACTCAGTCTGTAAACCAGGCTGGCCTCAAACTCAGAGATTCAATTCCTCTTCCTCCTGAGTGTTGTTATTAAAGGCATCTGCCACCATCACCTGGATTATTAATTTTTGTATGCTTTTCTTCCTTGGCATGAAACCACACATCTTCTTATAAGAAAATCTGTATATATCTGATGGTAGAGTTTGTTTGAAACTGTTTTCCTTTCTATTTGCCTGCTTTGTTTTAATGAAAAGTAGTCTTAATCTAAAAAGTAAAAAATATTACTTTTTAAAAGAAAAATCAGGGTGGCAGAGATGCCTTATTAGGACCTCTTGCAAGGTCCTGGGTTCAGTTCTCAGAATCCACATGGTGGCTTGTAACTACCCCTAACTTCAATTCCAGTGAATCCCACAACTTCTTCTGACTTCCATAAACACAAAGCAGGCAAACACTCATATATATATATATATATATATATATATATATATATATCCTAAAAACATTACAGTAAACCTTTTTTTTCCTATTTTTAGTAGTGTGTGTGTGTGTGTGTGTGTGTGTGTGTGTCTGTATCTGTATATAAGACTGACTACTTGATATTAGCTAGCCAATCAGGGTAGGGTAGTCACCATTGGCAGAAATTAATTCTCCCTCTCTATGCAGTTATTAATTGCCTGTAGCTCTTCATCTATGGTTGGTACTCCATTTGGTTTCCTCCAAAGACCTTGCAGGTCAACTGGTATTGTTATTGAGCAGGTCTTGTTTAGGCAGCCAAATTGTTGAGATTTCATGGCTATAGCCTCCCTGTTATATATAGAGCTACAATCTGGCAGCAGATGTCCTGGTGCTGTGCCTCTAACAATCTTTCCATCCCTTTCTTTCTTGATGTTCCCTATGCCTTAGCTTTAAGAGTTATGTTGTAGATTTATCAACTGTGTTTTAGATTTATCAATTGTGGCTCGGTGTGCCACAATCAGTTGTTCTCTGCAATTTGACCAGTTGTGGCTTTCTGTCACAGTGTTTGTCTGCTTTCCTTGGTTCTTGGAATACCTGCCCTAAGCAACTTAAAGAAAGGGTGTTTTACTTACCAGTTCATAGGATAGAATCAATCATGACAGGTAAGGTCTGGCAATGACTCCAGCTCCTGTCTGTGGTGTCAAGAGGTTGCTTGATCACACCTTAGCACATCAGAAAGCAGAGAGAAAGAAAATGTCAATGATCATGATCATCTGGCTTTCTTTTTTGTTCTTTTCATTCATGCTAGTGTTAGTCTATGAGATGGTGCCACCCATATTCCACTTTGAAAAAGCCCTCACAGACACACCCATATATGTGCTTCATTAATGACCTAGGTATTTTCTAATTGACTTAAGTTTATAATAAAAGGAAATCATCACAGTGAATAAATAAGAATTCTTTTTAAAAAGTAAAAGTAAGAGAATACAAAAGAATAGAGAAACCCTCCAAAGAAAAGACTCCAGAAAATGAAACATCTTTTAACTATACAACCACAGTTCAACATGAAAAAGCAATGGAGACCAAAATCTGAAAGAACCTTGCACATAAGTAAGGATTTTTAACACATGAATATAAAGTATGCATCCATTTTAATCCATACTGTGCATTAGGGTTAAACAGTAGAGGACATTTTTTGTGTAACTTATCCTTTCATTTGAAAACAAGTCTTTTAATACACTTCATCATTACATATTTTATATTTATATGAAAAAGTTACTTTCATATAAAAGCTATCTATACCAAGAATTCCTCTAGACAGCAGTCAAGTTTTTTTTTTCCTATCTGTATGTTTTTCCTGCCTGCTGAACCTTTATTGTTATAGAGAATTCAGGCCAAAATAATAGTTTATAGAGAAAGGAAGCCAACTGGTTTTGTAAGCTGTAAAGGTTAAAATGATTCTATGAAACATTCCCCCTGGAAGCTTTGTAAGCAACACTTTTCTCCCAAATTTTATGACAGCTGGTACAACATGAAACCATATGCCTTTTTATATCTTCTAAATAAAAATGACTAATTTGACTTATTAGTACTGATCCTCTAGAGATGGAGCTAAGAGAGTTTTTGCAGATTTATCTGCTTCTTATTATATTGTAACAGTGTCTGCTTTTACACCAGAAACAATTATGTTAGCCATCTGTTTTCAAATATTTCTGAGGAAAATTATAAACTTTACCTTTATGTACTTTGGGTATCTTTTAAAAGTTAAGTGTTTGATATTATTTACATCACAAACTCCTCAGAATTATATGGCTATACATATGAGAAAGAGCAGATGATATCCCCAGTGTGACCCTCAAGGATTAGAACTACCATATTGGAGTTTTAAAAAACCTGAGAGTCTTCTATTATCCAATTCTCTCATTTTACAGCTAAAACTTTAAGGCCTAAAAAGGTCAAACAAATTGACTGTGGCTACAATTTGCCCACAAGAGATTAAACTGGAAGCCAAATTTTCTGACAATGTGTTATTTGCATTAATCCCACCCTCCCTCTGAGAGTCCTCTCTGTCTATAGAGACTCAAGTGTGGAAATCTAGCTAATGAAAGCCCGAAATTTAAATTAGAACTGAAAGTCCATTAAGAAGCCAAAGATTCTGTCTCATACAACACCCACCCAAGGAAAGGGACCTCTCTGCACTGACTGTTTATCAGATATTCTGAGGAACAGGGAGATTGCAAAATAGATCTTACAATGAATAGAACTGGTATCAGTTCAATTCAGCAAGTATGTACTTGTGGCAAATCAAGTTAGGCCTGTTATTTGTTATATTGTGAAGCAAAATATATCCAGGGAGTCATGATGTCTCTCAGAGAAAGAATATTTGAAAGAACCTATTTAATGATTTAGGATTGAGTGAGGATTTGAGGAAGAATCTAAGGATTGTTCTTAATATTCTCTAGCAGAAGAACAAGTCTTAATTGTACATGACAGTCCAGTATGCAGTGACATGGATAAGAACAAATGATAAGTGTCATACCATGTCTTAGCTCCTAGTGCTGTGATAAAACACCATGACCAAAAGCAACATGGGAAAGAAATAATTTATTTCACTTATACCTTCATATCACAATTCATCAGTAAGAGAAGTTAAGAAAGACTATCAAGGCAGTAACCTAGAAGCAGGAACTAAAGCATAGGCCTTGGAGGGCTGCTACTTAATGAATGACTTTTTCTTCATGACTTACTCAGCCTGCTTGTGTCTACAACTCACGACCACCTGTGCAAGGGTGGCACTGCCCCCAGCAGACTGAGCTCTCCCACATCAACTATTATTCAAGACTTTGCTCTTACAGGCTTGCCTACAGACAACCTGACGGAAGCATTTTTTCAGTTGAAGTTTCTCTTTCAAAAAAAAAAAACTCTAGCTCTATCAAGTTTACAAAAAAATAACCCATGCACACCTATTCTTGGTTATCAAGGATTACATTTCAATATTTCTCAATGTGGCTTCATTGGTAGGATAGAAGAACATATCAATGACTCCTAGATGCAAATCTTGTTTGCTTAATTCTCCAATGAAACAGTTAATCACCTTAAATTAAAATTAGAAGACATATATTATGGAACAAAACCACAAATCAAAGAAGACAAAACAATATTTACTATCTGTTCAGGCAATACTAACAGTACATTGGGAAAAAGATGAACTTGACTATTAAAAGAATCAGATTTAAATACTGGTACAAATTCTTGATAACTATGTGATTTAATAGATGTGTGACATTGGCATTCTCAGAGTACTCAAAGATTGAATAAAATAATGCAACTTGTCTTGAGAAATGTATGATTGAACCATTTTCAAATGTTGTCTGTCTTAGGGTTTCTGATGCTGTGAAGAGACATCATGACCATGGCAACTCTTACAAAGGAAATACTTTGATTGGTACTGGTTGAAAGTTCATAGGTTTATTCCATTATCATCACTGTGTGAAGCACAGTGGCAGGCAGGCAGGTGCATTTCTGGAGAAGTAACCAAAAGGTCTACATCTCGATTTACACAGGCAGCAAGAAGAGTCAATGAGTCACTTGGTCTGGCTTGAGCTTCTGAAACTTCAAAGCCCACCCTCAATGATATATTTCCTCTAACAAGGCCACACCTACTCCAAGAAGCCACACCTCTTAGTAGTGCCACTCCCAATGGGCCTGTTGGGCCGTTTTCCTTCAAATCCTTCATTGTCGGTTTTCTTTTTCTCTTTTTCTCATTCTTAAGAAAATTTCCCTTTACAAGCCTTCCTGACCACAGTCCAGAAGCCTTTACTGTAACAAGTACTTCCCTGACCACTTATTTTCCATCTTGGTAAAGTAGTTAGATTAACCTGTTAAACCATAGTAAAACTTTACCTTTGTTTCAGGTCCACACTGAAAGAATCTTGCCTGAAATTTAAAAGACAAGAGAAGGTGGACTAGCTCATACTTAATAGTTTCTGCCATAAGCAAGGTTGAGGACCTGAGTTCAATCTGCAGAACTCACAGAAAATTGCCAGATGTGGTGGCATGCATTTGTAATCTCAACACTTGGAAAGAGGGACTGGAGAATCCTTGTGGCTTGTTGGTCAGCCAGTCTGGCTGAATAGGTGAGTTCCAGGACCATGAGAGATGCTGTCTCAGAAAGGGTGGACTGTGTTCCCGAGGAAGACTTCTGAGGTTGTCTTCCATATTCCAAACGTGTGCATGTGTGCACACGTTCGTGCACACACATACAAAATTATAATGACTAATAGGAGAACGTTGACCTGGTGAAAAGAATGACAAAAGCAAAGATGTGTCTAGCTTCAGTAGTTGCATGTGGGAAAGTCAAATGATAAAATGGTCAGGCTTGCTGAGCTTATTTCAAGATATTGATCTGATCTCAGGAATGAAGTGAATTTAAAAATAACACTGAAAGATACAAACAGTGAAGACTCATTATTAAAATCAACATTTCTACATATTGATGACCTTCAAAGTTCTGCTTCACTAGATTCAAACTACTTCCCTAATGTAATAGAATCAAGTGTGAGGGAGAGAAAGAGGGTGTCTGTATGTACTCTCTCTCTGTGTGTGTGTGTGTGTGAGAGAGAGAGAGAGAGAGAGAGAGAGAGAGAGAGAGACAGAGAGAGAGACAGAGACAGAGAGAGACAGAGACAGAGAGAGACAGAGAGACAGAGACAGAGAGAGACAGAGAGACAGAGACAGAGAGAGACAGAGAGAGACAGAGAGAGAGACAGAGAGTCAGAGAGAGACAGAGACAGAGAGAGACAGAGACAGAGAGAGACAGAGAGACAGAGACAGAGAGAGACAGAGAGACAGAGACAGAGAGAGAGATTGGGAGGAAAAGAAGGGTAGTAGGTAGAAGAAGAGGCTAGTAGAAACCAAAAAGTGTTGTTCTTAAAAGCTCTGAAAGTTTGAAATCATCTTTTACAGAAGTTAAGGATGAAGCCATTTTCCAGAAATCAGGATGGAAATGCTGTTTCCAGCAACAAATACTTAAACCAAAGGTACAGTCACTTACCTCGTGGATTGCTTTGGTTAAATTTTCAAGTTTCACAAACAACATCTCACATTTTCACGTGCAAAGTCTTATTTACCTTCCTAATGAGATTACAGCCTCTAGTAACTAACACACTAGGAGATTCTTCTCTGGTATTTGTCTACCAGTATTTTTACTTTTAAACAGTCCAGATAAAGATTTGAAAGGGACTTCCAGGCATAGGGGTAAAAGGCTATCTGTAGCAGGAATTCTGCTAACACTCCAATTCCCTGAGATGCACACATCAATATAACAAGGGAAGTAAGGGCTTAGAAGACAGTATGAGAAAAATTTTATTAAGTGAGTTAGTTACTCAATGAGAACATTTCTGGTTTTCACACTATTTGACTTAATAACTACTTCTTCAATGGTACATAACATAAGAGAAGAAACAAATGTCAAGAAAAATATAATGTCAAGAGCCTCATTAGCACTGTTGGCAAGAAACAAGTGCTAACAACCAAGAGCATAGGGTCAAAAATGTGACTGCTTCCTGGGTTACAGGAATGCTTTGCACCTCCTCCACCTAGCATTCTTGTAAAGCCATCCTGTTGGTTATGATGGAAATAGTATGGAGAAATCATTATAGTAAATGTTCACTGTAAGGAAGACTGCAGAAATCTGTAGGATCCAACATTTTGTGTGGTATCTTACATGAGACCTAATTATCCTGTAGGTAAAATAAGTGGGATACAAAGCATAATACTGACCTAAGTGAACTGCAGTTGATAGGAGGTTAAGTCCATAACCAGAATAATTGTCATGGACATCTTACTAATTTTAAACCCAGTTATGATTATTCAAAAGCCTATGTTTAGGCACCAAATTATTAATAATTAACCAACACAAACTCAAATACGTTATACTGAAATCAAACATTAAATAATCGAAGACTTACCAATTCTTATTTTGTCATATTTTATAATTATTCATGTTTTCCTGGTTATTAAAAATATTCTATGTCTAGGAATGAAGGCATACACCTTTAGTCCCAGTACCTAGAACAAAGAGGGAGTCTGATTTCTGTGAGTTCAATACCAGTGTGGTCAATACAGTTATCCCTAGGCTAGCCATGCCTATATAGTGAGAACATATTTGAAATTAAATTAATTAATTCTACATTGAAATATTTTAAAATTCAGAGTATATTTATTTTTTTCACCACTGAGGCAAAATATCCTAGAAAAGTAATCTGCAAAAGGAAAGTTGTATTTGGGCTCAGGGTTCAGTCCAAGTTCATCTAAGTCCATTGCTTTATAGCCATGATGAGGTAGGGTGCCTTAAAGGTAGAGGAGGATCAAAGGAGTCTGTCTTCATAAAGTCTGCCAGGAAATGGAAAGGAAGACATGAAGGGTACAGGGATAAGATATACCCTTCCAAGGCACACACCTGAGGATCTAATCCCTCCAATTAAACTCCATGCCTATCAGCACCCTTGGTAAGAACTATTGATAAATTTAGCCTCTACACAATTTAATCACCTATGAATAATTTTATCATTCTGGACCACAGGTTCAACTCATAAACCTTTTAAAAGATAGTTTATATAGTAAACTTATGAGGATAAATTTACTAGAGAAACAAAACCATCAGAAACACTATATACCATAAAAAGGCAGGCTTTAGTTTGGCTTATGTGATTATAGCAGAATAATTCAACAGTGACACATTGGAGAAGCTGAAAATCTCAGCATTTACATTCTGGTACTGAAGACCTGGACGACCTCTAAAAAGTCACTAGTCTTCAGTCTATGTTAGAAGGTCACAAAACTAAGTTTTGCTATCAAAGAAGAGTGACAGCAGCAGCAGCAGCAGCAGTATAGACACGCTCACCATCAAGAAGGGAACTTTGACAAGCTCTTTTCTAAGACCTCAGTGTATCTGACCTCTCTATATCTGGCTCACTCCTACTTAAAATTTCTGCCCACCATAGGGGAAGATCTTCCATCTTCAGTTTATCTTTCCTGATAAACATTTCCCAGACATGCCCAGAGAACTATCTCTGAGGTAACTCCAGATCCAATCAAGCTGACGATCAAAATTATCCACCAGGACACATATGGGTGAGAGGATTCCATGGGAATCATGGAAAGCAATTGTGCTTACACTATTCCACCAATGCTGCACCAACCACCACCAGGGGAATCATGAACTAAATAATCAAGTGTATTTTTTTTTTCCAGATAGTTGATTTGTAAGCATGTATCAGCACAGCATTAAATAGAACCAAAACTGAACAAGGGAGATCACACTGAAAGAAAATCTTTAAGCCTCAATCAGAATGCTGGCCAATGAATACATGTATACATGAGTTTTAAATAAAAATAAGGTTGTGGCCAGGCGGTGGTGGTGCACGCCTTTAATCCCAGCACTCGGGAGGCAGAGGCAGGCAGATCTCTGTGAGTTCAAGACCAGCCTGGTCTACAAGAGCTAGTTCCAGGACAGGCTCCAAAACCACAGAGAAACCCTGTCTCAAAAAACCAAAAAAAAAAAAAATAAGGTTGTGTGTGTGTGTGTTTGTGTGTAAATTCCTCCACTAAAATTTTTGGATTAATATACAACTATACAACTATTGGTCCAGATTCAAATGCAGCCTCATATAAAAACTGTAATAAGTTTTACAACATTCTAAAAGGTAGTCTGAATATATTTATTTCAAAATTTAAAATTCATACCACTTCATCTAGAAGTATCAATTTGTACTAAAACATTAATTATATTCTTAAAATTGTAATAGATAAATGGCCTAAATTTGTAATAGTAAGAAAATTATTAAATAAATGATAATTTAACTGTAATGGTAAAAATAAAATGATGCAGGTCCCTGAGTAGCTGCAGTGGCAGAAATGCTGCAAGTCCCTGAGTGGTGGCAGGCAGTGGGCCATGTGGCGAAGGGCAGGGAACAGTGCGTCCCAAGAGCAGCCAGTCCCAGGCAGGGACAATGCATGAGACCATGCTGTAGGTCTCTGAAGGTGGTTGGTCCCAGGCAGTGAGCTACAAGGCAGCGGTGGGTGCGAGATAGATGGATAGGCATGCCATTCTGAGTGAGATTAGATATTTATTTAGTGGGTTATGGAGGAAGAAGGAAGAAGGGGAGAAGAGCAGAGAGGTAATGAGAGAAAGAAGAGAGAGGTGACAGAGAGAAGGGAGAGACAGAAGATACCTCTTCAAGAGGGAGACAGATAAAGAGAGACTCAGACTCAGGCTGCAGGAAGGAAAACAGACCTTCCTGCCTCAGTGGAGGGGGGAGTGAGTGGGTGTGGCTTGTCTCTTAAAGAGATAGAACAGATCATTACAATAAATACATATATAGTAAGTAAAATTATAAATTTAAAGAAAGTTTATGCCTAGGAATAAATCTATCAAATATTAATAGTAGTTATTATTGGACTGTAGAACTTGAACTGACTCAATATTTTTTAAGCATGTAATATATATACATATATATAACATTTGAAGTGTTAGAAAAAACAGAGCATTAAAACATAAGGAAATAATCAATGGTGATTGCATAACATAAAGGTAACTATTTCATTTTGCTGTTTATTTTTGCAAATTTTTGAGATGTGTACTCACACACAAATTTTGCAAGAAAATTGTACAATGAAATATATCTTAATATTATTTTTACTACATTTCCATAATAAGCCATAAAACCATAATGGATTTTTGCCTTATTATTTAAAATATCTTGTATTTTCTCTCTTTTAAATGAGTACAAAGTAGTTTATGTCCCAAAACAATCATCAGTACATTGACTCCATTTAACCGAAGAAAAAAGAAGAAGTGACATTGTGAGGACCGATGCCTAAGATGTAAGAGGGTGTAGAACCTTCTACTTTTGGGCATTTTGGTGCCCTCAACCATCTGGTGAGGAAGACCAACTAATCTCAAGAAGAAGCTAAGTGGAGAAGTCATTTGGAAAGGCAAGCCCTAGGACAATAGCGAGAAGAAATGGTTTTTTTTTGAGATAATAATATAATCATTTCCCTCTTTCTTTTCCTCACTTCTTTAAATTCATGGCCTCCTTTTTCATCAGTTGTTGTTACAAACACACACGCCTCCAAATATGTAATTACAACCTGCTCAATCAATATATCATACTTGCATGTATTTTTTCAGGGTTTGCTACTGAGTATTTGATATCCAGTTGATATGATAATATTCCCTGGGGAAGACCATTTCTTCCATTCTGAGCATTCCTTCACTTCCTGTAGTCCTTTTTGTAGGGCTGAAGCCTTATGAGCTTTCCCCTGTCCACCTTAGCATGTCTATTGTTATCCCAGTTCAGCTCAGGTTTGTGCAGTCTTCATGAATGTGGTTTTTATTATATTCATAAGAGACAAAATGTCAGAGAAAATTCCCTGTTCCTCTGGCTCTCAGAATCTTTCTGTATCCTCTTTCAAAACAATTCCTGAACATTAGATGCAGGGGTATTTTGTAGATGCATCCATTGGGACTCACTTCCACAACTCTGTGTTTATGACTGGCTATGGTTTTGTGTAATGGTCCCTGTCTGTTGCAAAGAAAAGTTTCCTTGATGAGGGTTGAAGACTACACAAGCACTAAATTTTCTAATACCTTAGGTGGACACATATCTAGCCATGTTTACCAAGGCATGTCAATGAAGCCATTATGAAGTCTCTAGCCTATTCATGTTCCTCCACACTGAAGGCGTGGCCAATATAAACAAAGAAGAGAACCATTTAGTAGAGACCAAGTCATTCAAAAAGAGATGACAAATGAGAAATATCACACATTTTAAAATGTATAAGAAGTAAGAACAAAAATATGTATTTCTCATATAATGTGGAAAACTGTTATTTTAAAGGCTATACTACATATATACACTTGCATCCATACAAAAATGAGCACATAGTTTTCTGCTTAAAATATGACACTGCTTTCCCAGTACATACATTATTTTATATAATGTGCACCTATTTTAACAAGTTACATTCAGTCTGTGTAGAAGAAAGAAAACTTGATGATAATGTAAATTATTTGTTGAATTTCAATATAAAAATGACAGGTAAATATAGATATTTCTGTTCATATAAGGAAACTTAGGCCACAGGCAGTAAGTAGCTGATCCAAGATTAGTAGTTGGTAGTGGAGTTAACAATTGAAACCAGGTCTCTGGATCACAGGTCAATGCCCTTTCCTATGTACTACATTGTCTCTTAAGAAATGCACCACCTTGTTTCAGACAACAGTGGAATTGAAAATACTTATCTGCCAGAAGATAAATGTAGTCTGTACTTGACTAAAAACTACAAGAATCATAAATCTCACAGAATAGCCTAGTCCTCGGGGATTTCTAGTCTGATAGATTTGGGCAGGCCAGAGAAGTTCAGATATGTGGCAGAAATCTATGGATAAGCACTGAAAATATTATTACTTGGAGTGGAGACCTCATGACAGAGAATCTACTTACTTATCCACCTAGCACTGTTCATTTAAATTTATGAGCAGACATTCCCATGTGAACACTGCTAGAGGTGGCATGAGGGAAACCAAATACTGAAAATGGTAGAGAGTGTATGGTAAAGGAGAAAGGGAAAAATAAGAAAATTGAAATGCTGATAACATCACCCAGCTCAGCCTGTCTGGGCACTAGTTCTGAATCCTCAGGGCAACCAAGCGGGGGGGAGTTCCTTTGTTTCAATAGTCTGCCTGCACCAAGCAAGGTAGGCGCTTTGTTTGTGAGCTACCCAACCAGCACAGAGACCTGATCTTGGCGCCAGGAGAGCCAACATTGGGGTGAGTTTCTTACCCCGCAGCGGCAGCCAGGGACAGGGAATTCAGAAGTTCCTCAACACCCTATCCTTTTTGGGCTCTCTGCAGGGCCTCTACTCCTTGCATGCTGCATCTTTCTGCCTATCCCACCCAGCTTACACCCAGAACCCTCACCACTTCTGCACCCCTGCCCTCTTTGGGCACATAACATCACCCAGGTCAGCCTGTCTGGGCGCTGGGTCCGATTCCTCGTGGCAACCAAGCAGGCAGGAGTTCCATTGTTTCAATAGCCTGACTGCACCAAGCAAGGTAGGCGCAATGTTTACGAGCTACCCAACCAGCACGGAGACCTGATCTCGGCACCAGGAGAGCCAGCATTGGGGAGAGCCATCATTGGGCATGGAGAGCTGATCTCAGCACCAGGAGAGCCATCACCGGGGAGAGCCATCACTGGGAAGGTACATCAGTAGGCAAGGAGATCTGATCCTGTAAAAGAAGATCCATGGGGGAGAATTCGGAGGAAGATATGGGCAGGCGCCAATGCAAGAATTCACCCAACAATCGGAAAAGCAACATGAAGACGCCAGAAACCAGTGACCTCACAACAGGCGGACATAAACACCTTAATCAAGAAGAAGTAGAGAAGACTGACTTCATGAAAGTGATTGACGCCCTTAAACAGCATGTAAAGAACACCCTTATAGAAATGGATGAGAAATATAAAAGAAAGTTTGAAGAATTGTATAAATCAGTGAATGATACCCTAGAAAACCAAAGAAAAACAATCAAACAGATAATGGAAACAGTTCAAGACTGGAAAACTGAAATGGAGGCAAAGAAGAAAACACAAACAGAGGGCCGGCTGGACATGGAAAATTTAAGTAAACAAACAAGAGACTACAGAAACAAGCATAACCAACAGAATACAAGAATGAAATAGAGGTAAAGAAAAAACAAACCGAGGGAAGGCTGGAGATGGAAAATCTGGGTAAACGAACAGGAACTACAGAGACAAGTATTACCAACAGAATACAAGAGATAGAAGAAAGAATCTCAGACACTGAAGATACCATAGAGAAAATGAACACACTAATCAAAGAAAACAGCAAATCCAACAAATTCTCATCACAAAACTTTCAGGAAATCTGGGACAAAATAAAAGACCAAACCCAAGAATAATAGGGGTAGAAGAAGGAGAAGTACAGCTCAATGGTCCAGAAAATATATTTAATAAAATTATAGAAGAAAACTTTCCCAACCTAAAGA